>NW_023397336.1:0-40341 GCF_011125445.2 Fundulus heteroclitus | reverse complement strand
CCCCATACGGCTGCGGGCGTCGGATGGGGGGGATACGGCAGCCTAGGAACCGGAAACGGCTCGCTTCTGCATGCTTAAAAATGTGATTGCTGCATTCTCCTTCACCGACCAACCTCCCCTTCTTATCTCCCCCTTTTTCCCTGAAAGGCAAAACGAGACTCGTAAATTAGCCTCCTCTCAGATCCAGGACGGAAACATCTCTCTCTCTCTCTCTTTCTCTCTTTCTCTCTGCCTTTCTCTTCAGCTAATAGGCTAGCATCGCATGGGTGGGCGCATTGCCTCTCTTGCGCGTACAGGGGGAATCACAAGAAATGATGCGCACTCCACGCACACGCACCTAAAATCCCGTAGCCCGTCTTTTCGATTTGAAATAGTTCCGCTGATCCGTGAGCGAGAAAAAAAAAAGCCACAAATAAAATAAAAAAACTCCGGATAAAGAAAGGAGGAGATACAGACGGGCAGGACCAGATAGCAGCAGTTATCCGGTGAGGCGTTGCAACAGTAGCGCGAACCCTCCAGCCGCGTCCCCTGCGCTCCTCATCAAATGCGAGCGGCTGACGTGAGCAAACATCACCTGCCCGGTCACTGGCGTCGGCCCGCCACGTCCTGCGCAAACAGCCTGAACCACCGGGGCGAGCACCGGCCCTCCGCTACGGACGCCACCGGCGTGCGACCATGCCCGCGTTGTGGATCTCGGGTACAGGAGGCGCAGCAGAAGCGACCGCTACACACACTGCGGATGGCCGTAACGATGACTAACGCTGCGAAACTCTCTCAATGGGTCCCTCAGCATGGCGATGCGTGCAGAGGGGCTTCAAGACCTCATCTTGGCGTTCCCACAGCAGAGGCGCACAAACCCGCTTTCTCACCGCACGCTGCTACAGATGAGCACGCCCCGAAATACGCGAGTCACTGCAGTTCAGCTCCTTCAACAGGGCCGGATGGCAACAGCAACAGCTGACACTATCTGCGGGTGTGATGCCTTCTGCACTCCGGCTGCTGCCAGTAAAACCACTTTTATAATGGCTGCTCTGAATTCTTACTCTTTTTTTTTTTTTAAGTTGACCCCAAGTAGGCCCTTTCCCCTCCCAGTCATTGAAACATGCATCACAATCAGAATATTAAAGTTCCTAAATTTGTTTTATTAATTCAATTCAAAACGTGAACCCCCTTTTGTGGTCATTGGCTTGTATCTGTTAATTTCTCTGATTAAAGTTTAGGTTTGGTGAGAAACAAAAACCGGGTTTCACAGAAATATTAATGTTACATAAGATGCTATGTTCCCGGTGCCATTGACACAGTCCTGGGGTAGACTGCCGACTTGTTCAGTCAGCCACCAAAGGTTGCTGTATCCATGAAAATATTCATGGAAAGTTGAGTGGAGGAAAAAAAGTTTGGTTAAAAACGTGCATGCAGTGGAGATAACCACATCTCCTAACAACCTGTCAAACAACAGCATCACCATGGTGTGACTGTGCTCCACTGGTAGGCAAACTCTACAGACCAAAAGCCCAGATGGAGACCCCACTTTGGAGAGGAAGATACAGCAACAGGCTCCAGACCTAAAACTGAAGATAAACTGTAGGTCGCCATTAAAGCAGCCTGGGTTTTTTTAACCCCTCAGCGGTGCCACAGGTTGGTCACCCCAATGCTAAACCACACCGATGTCAGAATTCATCCAAAGGAGCCCCAAACAGGATTACATATACTGTTCAATAATGTACATTATTCATCAACCAACAGAATTTCTGCCTTCATTTTTTTAGGTTAGTCTCTTGTGTTATACACATTTTCTGAGAAACTGAATGGATTTTAATTAGCTGTAAGCTGCAGTCGTCCGAATCAAAATATGTACTATACCTTATCCACCATGTGTATTCAGTCTATGAGTTTCACTTTTTCAAATGAATTACGGAAACAAATTTCAATGATATTCTATATTCTTGAAACCCGTCTGCAGATTCTCTTCTCCCATGTGGTGTTGCTTTTGAGATCAAGGGTTCTCACGTTCAAAGGTCCAAATTGGATTTCAAAAAGCCAACGTAACGTCCATCCATTCGATGTGAAATGTTCAACTTAATGTGATTTAATTGATAAGCTCCTTTCAGAGTCGTTCACCACAAAAAGGCATCTAATCAACAGTTTAGTAGGGGAATAATTCAATTCACTGGGATTCATTTAAGGTTTTTGTAATGATTTTAAGATCAGCTGTTCTGTGCATGTCTGTAATAACAATAGGTTGCTCTTGTGGTCTTCATGAAAGTAAAGACAGAATAAAAACTTCTTGCAAGATTCAGTCTCTTTGCTTAGAATTCACATCACATTTAATCAGTGTTTCACGGTTTCTAAATAATATTATAAGTCATTCACCACTAGAAACATTCAGCATGCTTCGTTTCTTTCTGACACCGAGGGACATTTTCTCACTCCAAAGCATAAACATGGCCAAATTTAATATTTATTTCTAAAGAACCGTCTAACTCAGCACTTGTTTCTACAACAATCTTCAGCAAACATGGGTGTCGTTATTTTGACCCTCCTTGGCACAGGAAGGCACCCGGTTCATGCTAGTTCTCTTTCTCTTTACTCATGTTTTGCTGTAAATCTCAGTATTAAAGTTACGCTGACAACTTGTCTGTTGGAAATCTCCAGAGTTGTTAATCAAACGCACAAATGATCAAATTCTATGGTATTATACATTTCATGCTGGATTTCTAATACAGCTATTTTTCTACTTTAACAGAAATCATGATTCCTTGATAACAAGGTAGTGGCCCGGGTCTGGATTGACTTGCTGTCCGGTCAGGATCTGGAACTGACTGAAAATGTATCCATTTTGAAAAGACAACAAAATAAAAAGGATCATATATGGTGGATAAACAAGTTTCCAACAGAAGTCAGCCACACCTCAGCTCAAATAGACCAAGCTCAATATAATATTAATGCATTAGGTGTTCAGGTGATAGTGTTCCTGTAAAAAACAAGCTCTTATCAAATGATTAGTTTCTTTGAAAAAGAAAAGAAAGCAATGGTGGTGCTGTATACCATCAAATGTCTTTATTAAAAAAATATTTACATTCCTTTTCCCGATATTTTCACAATTTTCTGATATTTGACCTGTGAAACTTTGACCAAAGTTGTGAACAAACGATTAATAAAGGATGTTTAAAAGGAAGAAAATTTTCAAACGCTCAAATCACACAAATTAATCAATATTTAGCTTCATCATCTTTGTGCAAACACTGCTTTATTTGCTTATACTTTTCCACCTCAATGCAATTTTCTTCTCCTATTTCACACACACACCTTGGAATAAGTGCAACCATGTGAAGTGTGGTTATGTGTGCCCAGAAACACAGAAACCATTCTTCATGAAAACACATTAAATGTGAGCACCCTGAGCAAAGAATGAGGGTGATAAGAATACCAACAAAATGCACAGAAACATATCCAGTCCAAAAACAAATCAACAAAACACATTTGTCTAGTCATCTCTCTGCTCAAACTTTATAGAAAAACATTTTCTACTATGAAAAACAAAGTTTCCAGGAAAGTCAAAAACTGCAGTAGGAAAAACTCAACTGCCAATCAGATGTGTTTGATTCATTTAATATCAGCTAGTGTGATCAGCACCATTAAAACAGGGGTTCATGCAGTTTGCTGCTTGAGCAGGCGACTGGGTTGAGTTTATAGACTTTTTGGTAACACAGTGGCAAGAAGGAAAGACAAAAGCCTTAAGTTTAGAGAAGCATCTGTTGCATCCCATCAATATCAGAAGGGCAGAGGTGGAAAGGGTACCAAAAAAAATTTACTCAAGTAATAGTACAGTTACTTTGATCACATTTTACTTAAATACAAGTAAAATCACCATTGTAAAATGCTACTCAACCAAATGTAAAAAGTACCTAATTAAATGTTTATTTTGAGGATCAGTTACTTAGTTACTTTATTTTGAGCAGAAGAAGGAAACGTGGAGATATGGGTCTCAAACCGTTTTCGATTAAAGGGGACATATACTTTTTAATACTTTCCTTTCCACATTTAAATCATTCAGTTGTGGTCTATATAAAGAGGAGCTGCAAAACTTTGGTCTGAATTCCTCATTATTGCTGCCCCACAGCCTCTTTTTACCCCATTGCTGAGGTAAATCTGAGAGCATCTCGTTTAGGGGCTGTCTCTTTAAACCTAAAGGAGGTACTTCACACCCTGACCCCCTCCAGGTCCCAGGGCGTTCCACTTCACCCTGTTTGGCCATTTTTGTAGTACGCTGGGGAATGGTGTAATGAAGTCTGTAAGTTAATATACCCAACAAACAAACATGTTCACTTAACCACTGGTAGCTTTGGCATCCTTCAGCTTGGACTACAGAGTTGCAGCAAAGACATCAAAAAGTGAATAAAATGAAAATGGAGGACTCGCAAGATTGGTTATCTGGATGTCCATGGCCTTGTTTAGCAGCATTGCAGCAGATATTGTGAAGTAACTAAAAAAAAAAAAAGATCACAGAGAAAACTGGATACCTTGAAAATTATGACCTGAACACAAAATAAAGATGTCTCTGCGGTAAAGGCATTTTTGTGTTTAAACTTAACCTGATCACTCGGATATGGCCATGGGTTTTCTTCTTGTTCTTGGTCGTCAACTTCAGTTGTAGTTGATTGGTTTTTGCTAACGCCACAAACTTACAACTGATGTGCCGCTATCTTGGGATCTGATAACACTTATGTGAAACCCAGCCAAAGGATCACTGCCACTGCTTCCGGTGTTTTTTTTTTTTTTTTTTTTTTTTTTTACTTACTCAGTAAAGTATGTTATTTTAAATGTACCTGAGTAAAAGACTTTAATCAAATCACACTCAAGTACAGGTAAAAGTTCTGCTTATGTTAAACTACTTACAAGTACAAAGAACACACAAATTGCACTTAATTACAGTAATGAGAATAAATACAACTAGTTACTTTCCACCCCTGCAGAAGGGTTGTAACATGATTTCTGAAAAGGTTGAAATCCTTTCAAAGATCATTTACAAGTGAATTTTTTTTAACTCAGGAAAAGAAATAATTTAAAAAAGAGAGAGAGACTCATCTGAAAAGGTTTACAGAAAAAACCTCTTCTTCCTACACGGAAAATGACAGACCTAGATTTGTAAAGTTTCATCTGAATGAATTAAAGAACTTGTGGAACAATATAAGTTGGACAAATGAGATCAAATGAGTAATGTTTAGCCATAAGGCACGGTACCAGGTTTGATGAAAACCAAACACACGGGTCTGCCCAAATACCTCATAGCAACGGTCAAACTTCTGATTTTGGCTGGGTTTGCATCCACAGGACCTGACACTTTATATTGTTGGTGTACAGAGCGGCTCATGGAAAGTATAATAATTTTTTTGGAGTTAAATGTGAAGAGCTAACAGGTGAAAGTTTTGACGGAAACCGGGTCATTCACGGAGAAACATTTTAATATACTTGTAGTGACTTTCCAAGGATAGTTTGACAAATTGTACACTTTTTCTGAGGGGTTTCTGAGGGGTTTCTGGAACGAAGGAGAATGATTACATCAGTGAATGGGTGATTATAAACAGGAAGAGAGTTCACCCTATGTATGTGTTTTCTGTGCATGTTAAGATCGATAATGTATTCATTTAAAACAACCAGACCACATCTGAGTACAAAAGGAATATAGGATCACCGAAACTTGAAATATTCAGTTAACTGAGAAATATTAACAGACACAGCTACGCTTTGATTAGCTTTGAAAAATAATTGGATTTCAAAAGGAGAGCAAACAAATTTGTTTCATGTAAATTATCCTTAACCAAAAAAGGAAATTTGAACTACAACTGAGACTAAAAATGTGTTTGGTTTATTTAACCCTACAGTACATGTATTTTCTAAACAAAATGGATTTACTGATGTCAGCTGCTATAGCACAGGTTAACTCCTTCAAATCTGTTCTCGCTAGCAAAGAATGACACAACTAGAAGAAAAACGAAAGAAGGAAAAAAAAACGCATTCAAATAATTCATGATGTTCTGCAGCTCATCAGGTTTTTTTTTTCCCGCAGACTCCCACACAGACTGCTCATTCACAAATTTCGTTTTCTTCCCACTGTTCATCTGCTTCCACGTGGGCTGTGCGGGTTCACTGTCCGTGGTGCTGAACACCCAGAACAGCTGTCCGTGGTGCTGAAACACCCTCCCAATAACCACCAGGTAAGGCTTTGTCACTATCTGCCATTTATTGAGAAGATAAGAATGAGGACAAGGATGATTTGAGACACCAACAGATGAAGACAGGGCATTTAACGAACCTCCGTAATTATGTTATGGCGATGCTTTTATTGCGTGATTCCGGTCTGATTTTGACAAAGACTAACTTCACTCTGCAGCATATTGCTTTATTGAAAGAGGAAATAAAACGTCTGCTAAGTGTTGCAAAAGCAGCGCTCGTTTCTTGAACGCAGCTCAGATTCCAGCTACTTTCATTTTTTTTCCTCCCCTTCTGTCGTCTCGCGATAGAGCAGCGGAGCGGTTTGACGGGCAGCCGAGGTTGCAGCAGGCAGAGGGAGACGGTGGAAGGTAACGCAGGGAGGCAGCATCATGGCGGACAGAGACAGTGGCAGTGACCACGGAGGGCCCATCGCAGGCCCCGGCTCGCTGCCCCCAGGCGCGATGGGCGCCATGTCCCGGCTGCAGCACGACACCGAGGAGCTCGCCTCCAAGCGTGTCGACATCCAGAACAAACGCTTCTACCTTGATGTGAAGCAGAATGTTAAAGGCCGCTTCTTAAAGATAGCCGAGGTCGGCGCTGGGGGAAACAAGAGCCGCCTGACGCTCTCCATGTCCGTGGCCGTGGAGTTCCGCGACTATCTCGGGGACTTTATCGAACATTACGCCCAGCTGGGCCCGACGAACCCGGACATGGTGCAGGATGAGCCCCGGCGGGCACTGAAGAGCGAATTCCTGGTGCGGGAGAATCGGAAATATTACATGGATCTGAAAGAGAACCAGAGGGGGCGGTTCCTGAGGATCCGGCAAACCGTTAATCGGGGCCCCGGATTGGGAAGTGCGCAAGGCCAGACCATCGCTCTGCCGGCGCAGGGTCTTATCGAGTTCCGCGACGCTCTGGCCAAACTCATCGACGACTACGGCGTGGACGAGGAGCCGGCGGAGCTCCCGGAAGGCACCTCGCTCACGGTCGACAACAAGCGCTTCTTTTTCGACGTGGGCTCCAACAAGTACGGCGTGTTCATGCGGGTGAGCGAGGTGAAGCCCACGTACCGGAACTCCATTACGGTGCCCTGCAAAGTGTGGTCCAAATTCGGCAACACCTTCTGTAAATACGCGGAGGAGATGCGGAAGATCCAGGAGCGGAGTAGAGAGAAGCGGGCCTCCGAACTGCTACCTGAGGGCCCGCACGGCGCCGACGACGGCGACGATGACTGACTGAGGATCTGAGAGGAGCCGAGGTGAACCGAGCAAGACGAACCCGAACTGTGTGAGAGAGAGAGGAGAAAAAAACGAGACTTTTAACTGTAAAATAGAAGGAGATTTTCCACGGGAATCACCCCACACACACACAACCTCCACAGACATGGCAGCACCTCTGCTGCCTCCTCGCTCATTTTACTGGATGTCACCCCACTTACCACCCATGTAACAGTAAGCCGCTGCTATCAAGGATCGAGCTGTAAGATATGAACTGTTTCCTACGTGGTTACAACGACAATGAACAGAGTGTTTATAGTCTCTCTCTCTCTCTCTCTCTCTCTATCAATGACATATTTTGCACACATCAAAGCGAAAGGTAAATGTTTTCAAACTGCATATATGCTAAGATTTAATCAAAGTAAAACCAGAGGTCTATTATATAAATCGATAGTCTTCATGTTGAATTAACATTTGACATCAGCACAAAGAGAATATAATGTGTAATGGATTTTATGAAACCAAAATCAGAAACCAGAAGATGTAAAGTTTACTTTTAAAGGTACGCAGAATAAATATCAAAGCACTCTTTAAAAAAAAAAAAGGAGCACTACAGGCTTGTAAACACCTGTCAGCATGTGTGTAAGCTCATGCTTTGTAAAGAAGTTGGCAGAGTAGACTCTGATTTGACCTCAAGCATGGTCAGCTAATGACAGTATTCCTATCATGCAATTCAGAAAAAAGGGGGGAGGGAGGGAGGGAGGGAGGGGGGGGGGGGGGCTCAAGCAAATGGGAAAATTCTGAGCTTCTCTATTGGATATCAACTCTTGCACCACGTCCATGTAAAACCTAAAGGAGAAAAGTGCTAACTTAGATGTACTAATTATGATTTTGTGAATCAGCTGTAAAAAAAGAAAAAAAAAAGAAATCCTTATTAAGATACCCACGTTTTCTGTGGGTAACGTTTTTTTTTTCTTTCGGGTTTTTTTGTTTTTGTTTTGTTTTGTTTGTTTTTGTTTTGTTTAGTTACTTTTTTCTCTTTTTCCTCTGGATGGGGTGGGGGATGCAAAAAAGGTATAAGGTCAAGTTGTGGGGGCGCGAGGCGCAGAAAAAAACGCAAACAGAAACACCAGACGCGTCAGCGCAGGGCGCGGCGAGGCCACAGCATCCTCTCTGACTTCATTACGACCCGTGCCTTATACACTCCACTCGTTTACGTGTTCTCACATGGATGGTCCGTGACCTCGACCGTTGTATGTTTTTCTTTACGAGTGTTGTTAATGTAGGCAGAGATATATTACACCCACCAGGGCTTCGGGTTGCACGCCCCTGCGGTCCATGGTGCATGTGTGGCATGACCAAAAGTCAGCTGAAAGCGAGACTAAGGGAGAGACAGATGTGTTGGTGGGTGGAAAGGGCTGGGCCAATGAGATTTTTCTTTTGGGGTAGGGGGCGGGGGGGATGTAGGGGGGCTCACTGTATCATGCCAACAGGGAGCACAGAAACCCTTGCAGCACCCCTGCTGGTGAGGCCTCTTGTAAAAAAAGATCTAGGAGAAAGGCCCACTGACTGCAGCGCAGAAATTCAAACAAGGGATGGCTTTGCGAACTATATGCACCATGATGGTGACAAAAAAAAAGATTAAAAGCTGCCGCATGAGACCAGATGTTGAAGCTGAGAGGCTTGCCCCATGCAGTGAGTGCAAGTGCAGTCCAGAGGATGTAGAGGCCTAGTCGTGAAGGGCCCAGGCAGTATCTATCTTTTCATGGTGCTACAGCCCCTCGATGGCTCCTTGGGGCCCTCGCCACTCATGACATGTCCCTTTTTCATGATTTTTTTTTTTTTTTTCTGTCTTGAAGGTTTATGTCTCCACGTTACATTGTCCGAAACGTCTCGGGTTTCTCCTTCCCAGCAAGAGGAGACGCCACTGACTGATGTAGGACATTTCATATTAGTGTGCAATATTGTGTACGTGCCAATTGTGGCATTGTATCAAGTGTACAGAATATTAAAAGAGGAAGAAAAAAAAACTGTACAGGCTATGTGATCGGTAGATATTCGAAAGCATGAAGATAAGGTTGATGCTTCTGCGTTATTTTCCCAAATGTGAAGACTGCTCAAACTGGCAAACCTTGTAGAAAGATCCTTTTCTTTTTTTTCTTTCACATTCTGTTAACCAGTAGGCTGCCTTGTCTGTCTTTCAGTGCGCATACACTAGTTTGTGTGTTTTTATATGCTCCCCAATGAGGCCACCCTTCCTCGCTCCTCTTCAGATGCACACAACGCAGACACACAACCACCCCTGTCTGTCTCAATGCCGGCCCCTCTGCGGTGGTCTCTACGCTGGACCTCAATAGCATCTTGAAGCTTGGGTCCAGAGGTGGCTGACACACACATCCAGCCTCCCCTGCTGAGGCCTCCTGTTGCTCTCTGAGTGTTTGGGAGGTCTCTACAGTATTGTGAATGGTGTCTAGAACCGCACAAGGCCTCTTGTTGTTAGGAGCCAGGATACTGTGCGTTTGGAGTCTGAGCTTGTTGGGAACTGTCGATTGCAGGACAGGTGAAGTACTGTTCAGCTTTGGCTTTTTGATTTTGTGCATTTTTTGCTGGTGGATAGTGACCCAAAGCATCGAGGGAGGGGTTTCTTTTTGTCTCTACAGTGAGGATCACGGTGTGTCCGTCCGACACAGCTCTCAGATGTGCTTCTCTTTCCCGGCCAAACCATAATAGAGGTCCAATCTCTTTGTGCTTGTGCAGTGCTAGCTGGGACCAACTTATTATTTTTCAATTGTGTTCCAAACGCTTAGATCACGATCAGTTTCATGTAAAGCCAGTTGGCACACAGCAGCTAACACAACTGATCCCGGTCACGTGGCGA
Organism: Fundulus heteroclitus; assembly: GCF_011125445.2. Taxonomy (NCBI): domain Eukaryota; kingdom Metazoa; phylum Chordata; class Actinopteri; order Cyprinodontiformes; family Fundulidae; genus Fundulus; species Fundulus heteroclitus. Next base: position 30,033 of record NW_023397336.1, on the reverse strand, counting down.
CCGAGCAGACATGAGGGGGAAACGCAGACTGTGCAGGCCTGAATGAGAGGGCCGGGAGAGCCGAGGTGCACCTTGGCTGCAGGACGATGACCCGTCCTCTCCAATCTTTATCTTAAAAAGCAGAGTTATGTTTGATTCATCGTGCTTCTAGCATCCAAGAAAAATGTTTCTGATAATCCCATCTGTTTTACGCGAAGACATTTTGGCTCATATTTATCTCAGAGAGAGAGAGAGAGAGAGAGACGGTGAAAGGCCTGACGAAGCCTGGCACTGCTCTGCGGAGGGTTAACCAGCAGCAGCCTTACAGAACCCGGCAGGACTTTTTCTCTGTGTTGTGGAGAAGAACAGGAAATCTTTTCCCCCTCTTGCAGAGATATTTCCTCACACCGGCCTGCGAATTTTGAAGCAAAGCCCATATCTGTTGAACACGAGCCACCTATGACTGTGCTCAGCAAAGCACATCTGAGGGTCAGTGTGAGTTCGCCCTGAGCTCTACATGAGACAAGACTTGGTGGCGATACAGCGCTATCCTCCAAAGTACTCTCTCCTTAGCTTGATTACGTTTAGTTCTCCACGAGGCTGATGCTAAGCAGAGCTAAACCACAACACTTTTTTTTCCTTTTCTCCAACAGCCAAATATGAGGTGCCGTACATTCTCAAAGTTAACGAACACGCCCCTCACTCAGTGAAACTTGCACTTTTCTTGCCTGAAAACTAAAACCTATACTGTAAAAGGCCAGTGCTACAGGGTCAGTCTTTTTTTTTTCTTTCAGCACAGAGTGATTCTGTTGTGAAACACGACTCGCCTCTTTTTGGGTCGCAGCTCTGTCTCGGATTACACGGGAAAGGGGGCGCACATGGGATTTTAGCTGATCGAATCGGGTTTCTCGTTTCGCAGGATGTCGCGCAGTCTCAAAGCAAAAACCCAGAGTGACCTTGCAGCCATGTTGTTGCCCAGATTAGAGTTTTTCTCTTGGATGCAAAATGGTAGGCTCATGTTTTACGTGCCGTTTTATGCCAGTGGTCAGGCTGTGCACTGACGTTCAGTGTGCGCTGAAGCTGTTAGCACCGATGAGCGTTACGGTTTGATTCCCTACGATGCATCACAGCAACCCTCTAACATGGTGTTTCCCTGTGTATCACCCGGCAGCGTCTCTTTGTCAAATTAGCTTTTTTGTTATTTTGCACAAATGATGTGAGGAGCTTGTTGAGCGAAAGAGGAGAAGTGCAGGACTAGCCTCCTACTGGCTGTTCTTGAGATCGCAAAGATGACTCCAGCTTTTGAGCTTTGTGTCAGTTTCTCCTCCTGAGTGCATCCAAACAGCCACATCACACGACACGGTAACGACTAGGCATGGGCCGGTTGATGGTAGCGAGATAAAGCAAGGTTCTAAAAAACTATGGTTTCCAACCTGCAAGAATTTTTCACAATACAGTCGCTATTGTTTTGTGTCCTTTGAAATAAAAGTCCAGAAAAAGTGCCGGAGTGAACAGTTTTCCCTCACTGTGTGGCACTGCCCCTCCCACACCCGTTGCTGTGCACTGCCAGTCAGATGGCTTAAAACAGGCCATAACAAGAGGCAAGATTTACGACAGCAGGCTTCACCGAGGGGGATACCCCAACTAACTAACCAGCTAAATCAGTTCGTCATACAGCCAGTGTTACTTGATAAAGAGTTAAAGAAGGTTAAATATTCTGTGCAATATTATTGCTTAAGTCTGTATACAAAAATAAAAGGTCTGTGATATTAACAGAAAACAACAACTCTATGCTATGTCAATGCATTATTTTTGCAGGAGTGGAAATATTTGTGGCTGTGATACATTGGTATGTCCACCTAATGTTATCATCTCTTGCCGGTCCATGCCTACTGACAACAAACTGCCAGACCAAAAAGAACCAGGGGGTGGCAACCCTGTCCTGCAAACAAGCCCCGACTAAAACAAAGCTTCCAATGCGGTGTTCCCCACAACTTAATGTCCTTTGTTTTTGGTCTTGGTGAACAAAGAAACCAAAAATAAATGAATAAAATCACAGCCAAACGCAGTCTCTCGTCAAAGCCAAGCACTCTATGTGACTCAACACAAACCACTGACAGTGGGGCGGGGGGTGGGGGGGGGGGGGGGGGGGGGCATTCAACGCGTCTTCAGTTTGCACACGCACAAAGCAGTAGGGTCCATAATGTTTGCAGATTGTACAGGCTACTGTTGTGTATAGTTATAGAGACGTTCCTTCAAGTGTTTGGATGCTGTTGGGAACAGCAGATCCCATCGGAGTATGTTGGGGGGGGGGGGGGGGGGTCAATGCACAATGAACATATCCCATGACACCGTTTGATCCCTTTACCCATCCCCATATGAGATATGTTGTATCTTTCAAAAATATTTTATCTGTGGCGTGTGCGTGTGTGTGCCTGAGCGTGTGTGTGTGTGTGTGTGTGTGTGTGTGTGTGTATAAATATATATATATGGTTTGTTATATATGATGCTCCTCCTTTCAGAAAATATAACATGTAAACAGGAAAAACATCTTGCTGTTTTTTTCCTTTGTATTTTATACTTACAGAAAGCATTGAATAAAAATGGATACTTGCACTTTAGATATATTAAAAAAAAAAGAAAAATCTGCATATTATTTTTGATAGGGATCTCACATTTAAAGAGTATAATTACAGGCTTTGTGACTATTGCTGGACAGAGATGTGTTGAGTTCTACTTACTGAAGTATATTTTGTCTGTGTGTCAGAAGGTTTACTAAAGTAAATTGCATGATAAAGTAGTGCTACACCGATATTGTTCTGATTTTTCTTTAGTTGGTAAAAAATGTCTGAAAACTGTGATAACAACCCTCTTGTATCATGTTGAACCCGTTCTAGGATATTTCTTACTGAAATATGGCCTTTCCCTGACTACATGACGATGGTGCTTACTTTGGCTTTGACATCAAGCTCATCCCATTCATCTCAACGTCATCACACCTCGCGTCCTCACACACCATTACTTTCTGTTATGTACTCTCACTACCTTATTAAATTTCTGTTGATGGCAAATAAAAAGAAGGGTGTGCTGTTTTGTACATTTGCTGTTTGTTTTAATGTTTTTTGGGAGCCTTGTTGTCTGAAAAATGACTAATCGCGCAATAAAATGTCATTCCACGTGTCCCTGTCTCTGCACAACTGTCTCGACGCTACAGCTATCCATTTATTTATTTATACATGTGCTATTTACAGGATTACTGTAAAAAGGGATTGTTCTGGATCTCCTGAGGTGAGATTCTGGTGAAACACAAGTAGTCAATATCTTACCTGCAGCAGATGGCTCTCACAGCATCGCCGTTTAGTGTCCGTCCACATGAAGTCTGGTTTATGCTTGATGCATCTGTGAGGCCCGTGCTGCCATATTATGACATTTTGGCTTCCACGCCTCTCTGGGCAGCTAAAAGGTTTCTGCTCTGTGCACCTAGGATAATTCCTAACTAGTAATAGTGCTACTTCGGAGGAAAAGCCGCACAGAGCATAAATGCTGCAGACGTATCCGGACGATTAATTTCCAATGCAGAACGTACGTGCGTCAAGCATAAGCCAGCCTTTAGTGTGACCTGGAGGCCGATCAGAGAGGGACCAGGATCGAAGCAGCCGTCTGAAAATGACTGCAGTCTCAAAAACATAATAGTTTACACAAATTAACTTTTATACACTTGTCCTGTTCACATTGGACGGTAATTTAAAAAGAACCTGATTATTTTTACATGGTAAATGGAGGTAAGAAGCAGTCCACCACCAGTGATCGAGTCAGAAAAAACTACTGAAAATTAAAACATTATAGCAAGGCAAGGCAAATTTATTTGTATAGCACAATTCAGTACAAAGACAATGCAAAGTGCTGTACATGATTAAAATATAGCAAAATAAAACAGAATAAAAGCAAGTAGGAATAAAATGTACAAAAAAGTGGTGATTCAGTTAACTAGAACAGTTGAAGGCAATCTTAAACAAATGTGTTTTTAATCTTGATTTAAAGGAACTCAGGCTTTCTGCCCCTTTACAGTTTTCTGGAAGTTTGTTCCAGATAAGTGGAGCATAGGAACTAACTGCTGCTTCTCCATGTTTGGTTCTGGTTCTATAGCAGTTGAAGTGAAGGTGTTTAATTTTAATGTGACAACACTTCATCCTCATATCAGACCAGAAACGCTTTACATATTCAGTCCCCATCATGTTTTACATGGAATGTCATCGGCGGCGCACCCTGTCTTACCTTCTCTACCAGGTAAACAATCACAGGCCATAAAGACCGCCTACACTGCACACATAACATTCACGTCTCTGTGAGGGTTTTTGAAACTGGAGTTGATTTAAGTTCAAAGAAGTCAGCTTTGGATCTTGGCCCCATGTCGCACACGCTGTTAGCTTCCAACTAATTTGGATTCACGGTGGAGATGCCAAGAGCGTTATCTCAAGCGAGACGTTAACCCTTTAAACAGAACTTCACTCTGAGAGAAGAAGATGGGGCTAGAGACGGAGACGGATGACCCGCAGTGGCGACCCCTGAAAGGAAAGAGCTGGAAGAAGAAACAGAACTTCACTTCAGCAAATCTGAACTGCCCCTTTAAGAAGGGAAATTGTGCAGGAAAGGTCCAGCTCAGTTGAACTTGTTGAGGGCCCTTCAGCCCACAGCTCTGACCCATCTCTCCCCTCACGTTTAACACAGTGCTGCAGACACGTGCGCTCTTAATTTTCACACAGGAAATCAAAGGCAAAGTGTCACATTGTCGCTACAGCGGGAGAGCGGACACACTGTTGACAGAGTAGCATCGTCCGGGAGAGGATATTTCTATCTGCAACAGGTCAGAGGTACAAAGGCGATTAAAGTGACGTGCGCCTCTCATACAATCTCAACAGGGTGTCAGACCAACCTTTTTTCAACCGAGCCAGTATAACATTTTTGATATTGCTTCTTTTAGGCATGGATAGGTTTCTGGAATCATTTTTTTTTAATTTACAGTTCTAAAACAAAGTGAAAAATAGTATTCTGTTACCACAGTATTAATGTCCTTTAAATGAGAAGCAAGAGAAAGCATCAGGGTAACCTGGTGAAGTTTTCCCGCAGTATTTTGAGGAAAACAAAAGGCAGAGCTGTCCCTGCGCCCCCTACTGTTGTGCACTGCCAGTCAGCCGTCTGAAAGAAGGCTTCTTACAAGAAAGACAAATTCATCAGTCTGGAAAGATCTCCAGTGGCGGAAAACACAGGCAGCTGTGGCGCAGCGCCATCTGTCACTATTGTTAAAGTAACCTTGTTGAAACTGCAGTTGGCGCGCTACGAGTGGCCTGTTTGTTCAGCAGCATGATGCCGAAGGCTGGCAACCCAAGCAATCGTATTTTGTTTAATATTATCCGGCTAATATCTGCTTGTGTTACTCAAAACAGGAAAGGCCTGATTTATTTGTGCAATAAGCATATTAACCTGAAATCTAGTAACAACTGTCAATTCTAAATTTTTGCTTTAAAGGGGACATATCATGCAAAATCCACATTTTTAGCCTTTAATTAAATGTTGTTGTGTACTGAGTGCAGAAGAGTTTAATATTATATGTCAAGGAGTTATGTAGATGTCTTTATATTCTGCATGGGTCACATTTTTCAAACCATTCAGTTTTCTATCATGTTTTATGAACAATTACGTCACAGTATTTGCTGCGGAGCAGCTAAACAAGCTCATGGACTTCAGGCTTACCAATTCTGCAAAGCTGCCATTATTTCTGCTATAACGTTGTAGTTCAAGATAAAGGATGCCAAGCTACAAGTGGATACGTGAAAATGGTTGTTGTGTGTATCAACCCACACAATTCACTACACCGTCCCCCAGCATAGACCAAAAATGGCCGATTTAGGTGAAGTGGAACGCTCTGGGACCTGGAGGGGGGCAGGGTGTGAAGTGTCTACTTTAGATTTAAAGAGACAGCACCAAAACGAGATGCTCTCAGACACACCTCAGAACAGGGGCACAACAGAGGCTGTGGGGCAACAATAATGAAGAATACAGAGCAAAGCATTGCAGTTCCACTTTATAGAGACCACAACTGAATGATTTCAATTTGAAAAGGAAGGCATTAAAACTATGATGTGTTCCCTTTAAATCTGTGCATGAAATTAATAAATACATGCTATAGACAAGATTGTCATAACTGTTACTTCTCTGTTTTTTTTTAATGAAACCAATTAGCTCATGCTCCATATATTTTTTTTCATTGGTATAAAACAAGAACGACCAGCACCAGGGAGTGTTCTCTCCACACTCCTCTCTGATTACATTTGACTGCACCCCAGCAGACCCGTCTGTCAAACTCCTGAAGTTTGCAGATGGTACCACTGCCATCGGTCCGATCCAGGACAATGACGAGCCTGCACACTGACAGAGCTGGGTGAGCTGCTGGTGGAGGATGTCTGGCTGGTTGGTGTGGAAGGACGTGATGAAAAGGATCCTTCCTCACATCCCAGGGTGGTCGAGGTGGTGCAGGATGGAGTGCAGGCCCAAGTTGACTTCATCATCTGCTGACCTGTTTGCCCGGTGAGCAAACTATGTAAAAACAGGGAGCGTCTTAAAAAAAATTATAATAATCTACAGGAATTGAGGAGAAAGAGGGTTAGCCGATTCAAAATGGCCAAGTTTGCATTTGGGTTTACAAACTCAAGCATTTACTCTCTAAACTGCAAATGCTTGAAATGTAGCACTCCACTGGAACACTGAACGATGTTTCTGGGAACTGCTTCACGTCTGTGTTTGCATGGAGTCCATCAGCTTCTGGCCCCTGCGAACAGGTGTTCCTGCCCACGGTGATGAGACTACTGCACCTTCCACAGTCCCCCTGCGTAGCCTCGTCCTACCTCAGAAGTAGCTCGTCTGATGTCACCCCAGACGTTTTCAGTTGGATTAAGGTCCGATGACTGGGCTTGCCACTCCATAACATGAATCTGATTGGTCTGGAGCCAGCGTGCTGCTCGCTTACTGGAAACTTGGCTTGTGGTAACTTGGTATTCTGATGTATTAAAACAGGAAAACAGGTCCATTGTCCTGGTAAGTGAAAATCATGGCTAACAGCGTAGTATGAGACACATCACATTCCCTGTGGCTAGGATTCAGTTAGTGGGGAGGAGGGGAGGAGGGTTCTCTGACGCCATTTTTGTTTAGGAGAGTCTATGTGTTCTTTGACAAATAACGAGTCCTTTTCAGCCCATGTAATTTTATTTTGTTCTAACAATGGGAGTCTGCATGTCGACAGCTTGGCTGCACATAAGCGTGTTCTGACTGGTACTGTACTCACAGGTAACTGCAGAGCTTCTTTGATCCCTTGGAGCTGATTGTCAGCCAGGTCTCTACCTCTTTGGCTCTTCTTTGATCCATTAAAATTGCAGTTTCCTATTTCCGACAAACTCGTTCTGACTTTTTGTTGTCATTTTAAAGATTTGGATCCTTTTAGCAGTCCAACCCATCATTTTCTGCACATCATTATATGTTTTACCCTCTCCAATTAACATTGTAATTCAAGTACAGGGATCTCTGAACTACACAATATTGCCAAAAGTATTTGCTCTCCCATCCAAATTATTGGAATGAGGTGCTCCAATCACTTCCATGGCCACAGGTGTATAACATCAAGCACCTGGGCATGTTTCTACCGACATTTGTGAAAGAATGTGTCGCTCTCAGGAGCAACTGTGATAGGATGCCACCTGCACATCAAAACCAGTCGTGAATTTTCCTCGTTCCTAAATATTCCACAGTCAACTGTCAGCTGTATCATAAGAAAATGGAAGTGATTGGGAACGACTCAGCCAATGACTCGGGGGAGGGGGGATTATGGTGTGGGGCTGTTTTTCAGGAGCTGGGCTTGGCCCCTTAGTTCCAGTGAAAGGAACTCTGAATGCTTCAGCAGACCAAGACATTTAGGACAACTCCACGCTCCCAACTTTGTGGGGACAGTTTGGAGACGGCCCCTTCTTCTTCAAACATGACTGAGCACCAGAGCACAAAGCAAGGGCCATTAAGACATGGACGGCAGAGTCTGGTGTGGATGAACTTGTCTAGCCTGCATCGAGTCCTGACCTCAATCCTACAGAACACCTTTGGGATGAATTAGAGCAGAGACTGAGAGCTAAGCCTTCTGGTCCTGCATCAGTGTCTCTCCTCACAAATGTGTTTCTGGAAGAATGGTCAGAAATTCCCATAAAGACTCCTAAACCTCGTGGACAGCCTTCCTGGAAGAGCTGAAGCTGTTCTAGCTGCAAAGGGTGGACCGACGTCATATTGAACCCCTATAGACCAGGAATGGGATGTTACTTAGGCTCATATGTGAGTCAAGGCAGATGAGCGGATACTTTTGGCAATATACTGTATATTTGAATAGAACCCTTTGCAGAGGTTCCAAATAAGCAGCATTTAGATTTTGCTGCCTTCGTTCTTAAATGTTTGAAACCTGATTTTTCAGTTTGAATGACCTCTCTGGTTGAACTTCAAGAAGCTGTTATTTTGAACACCCTCCGTTTGATTTGTGATTCAGTCACACAGAAACAGCAGCATGCACACCAGGATTGATGGCTTTCTATTACATTTAATAATAATTTGCCTTGGCGACATTCAATTTCTATCAAAAACAGTGATCCACCATGTTAGTGATATTGGGCTGGCATTATTATATTAAACATACGTTTAGTTGCACAACTTTGATATTGTGGTGGATTTTCTATAAGTTCTACATTTACCACCTGATTTCTGTAGCTAACTGTACGCTTCTGGTATAATTTTATCTGGATATTTACTCTTTATTTTCAGCAGAATTAGTAGAATTGGTTCATAACTAATAACATCATTTGTGAACCAATTCATGACTGAATTAACATCTATTAGGATTTGAGGCTAAAACTAAAATAGTTGGCATTTGGTGCTGCTGCATTCTCAGGCTTTGTAGAGTACTTTACCGCATTCTTCAAGGGTCTTAGGGAGCAATTTGCTCCAAAACGTCTTTTGAAGGATCTCGAGGGATGATGAGAGGAAACTACTCCAGGGAAGAGAGAGTTGGAGTATTGATGAAACATTCATGTCCTCCCCTTAAATCTTTGAGGAAAGAACTTAAAATACATGATTGATCATCAATTCACTGAATTACACTGTAGAACTAGTTCATAATTGGATAAAAGTGTTTTTACAACGTATTTTAATTAAACTACTATACATTACTAATGTACTGTAACATTATTGGTACATATTGGACATAATGGAGTTATCCAGTTATTCAGATTCTCCATTCTTCAGGCTTGGATTGCACCCAAACGGTCAGGAACCTTGAGGTGATTTCAGATTCTGATTTGAGCTTCTCAAAACACTATTATTAAAACAGCTTTTTATCAGATTAGGAATATAGCCCAAATAAGGACGATGATCTCTATGTCTGATGCTCAAACCCTCATTCATGCCTTCATCTCCTGTCATCTTGATTTCTGCTATTCTCCATTTGCTGTCCTGCCTGGAAAAGCCTTCAAACGTCTCCAATTAGTACAGAACACAGCAGCTAGAGTCCTCACCATGTCTAGCATGACATCTTTCCTCTTTGCACTGGTCACCTGCGATGTTCAGAGTTTTTCTTAAAGATTTTATCATTAGTTTTCAAATCAGTGAGGGTTTTGCCCCATCTTACATTTCTGAGCTATTCACCCTCCTGTTAGATCATCTGACCAGTCATTACTCTGTGCCCAGAGTAAGATTGAAGACAGAAGGTTTTTGAGCTTTTATGGTCAGTGCACCTCTTTTATGGAAATCCTTGCCACCTAATATTAGACAAGTCTCTTCAGTCCCCTTTAAATCCATTTCAAAAACTATGTTCCATGTTTTTTAATTACATTTCCAATTTTTTATGTATAACCTCTTGATTTTAGAATTAATGTATAGCACTTTGTGTTTTCAGAGTTGCTATACAAGTAATATGTATTACTTATTATAATAACAAAAGCACAGCTGGGTAATAAATTATAGTTTTCCATTGCAGGACTTCAGAAGTTGTTAAAAATTGCACTGAAGAAAAACAAAATCCTGAAAAAAAATCTGCATTGTCACAGGATCCATGGCAAGAGGAAAGGTATGAGAATCAAACTGATTAGCTCACATCAGGAGTCATTATGGCAAACAAGCAACTTATAACAGATTTGAACAATTATTCATATCACTTTAATTTTAGTCAACGAGGAACTTTGCTTAAAATGTGAATAATGAGAAAAAATATCAACTCTGATCAGCTGCCTCGGCATTCTGTGATTTCACGCATGACATGTTTGTGTAAAATATTGTTTTTAGATACATTTTATACTTTTTCCTTTAGCATGATTAAACCATTTGCCAGCTTCAAACAGTCTTGTTCAGCTTCTCAAACATTAAAGGGGCCTAGAGACATATTGTGACTTTGTTTTTGCTCTCTGTGTTAGTAAATAAAGTGCTTTTGTGTTTATTTACCACAACAAGACCATGTAACTGGAAGTACGATATTGTACATGTGCGCAATGAGTAAACAAGAAGAAGCAATGGAGACGAGCAAGTCAGCATCGTTCAACGGAGAAGTGAAAAGAAAGGTTATGTAACCCCTATCAGGAAGAACGCTCGCTGTACATCGCTTTATTTGAAGATGAATATGTTTTGTGTTTTCTTTTTATGGTCAATATACGTGACTGGGTCCCTTTAAGCTCTTAAAAGCAGGATAAAACAACAAGTGGGATGCTAAAATAATGTCTTAAATCTATTGCACAGTAACCCAATAACCTGCTGTGTCGACAGTGTTAATAAATCCCAACCACAGTCATCTGTATAAAAGCTCACTTTATGAAGCACAGACTAAATATTCAGTAAATATGCTCTGTACATAGTATGCGCATTCTGTCAAAAAATTTCAAATATACAAACAAAACTAAAAGACAGATGAAATGCTGACATCAAAGTGCCAAAGTTGTCCTTTTTTTTTCTTTAAATAAAACAAAAACAATCCACATTTTTTTCACATCCCTGTTTTACAGCACAGGCCTACCCTAGAACATGGGGAATCAAAAATTAGCACAACAGCCAAAGTGACTACACAGGGAAGTGTCCCTGTAAGAAAGCGGTTTTTATCCTAACCATACAGCTTTAAAACTGGTAGCTCCTCTTCAGAAAGGCGGCTCCTCTTCAGCATTTTAGCCTGAATGTCAGTCAGGTTCCAGGTTTCCAGCTGTGACTCCAGGTTTCCAGCCCGGTCCCAGAAAGGGTCCCAGGCTCCATCAGTCACTGCGAGTTTGTCACCCAGAGCAGCAGAGGTGCGCTTTCCAGATCGCACAGTCAATATTTCAACTGCGCCTTATCAGGGCTGGGCGAGCGGATACTGAACTTACTGATCTACAGTTGTGTCATCAACAATTACATGAAAAACATGTTTGTGTGGCTTAAAGGAAGGGGGGGGGGGGGTCAGGCTCAGTTAAGGTGTTCACAAACAGGGGGCCACCACATCTGCTCCACACCACCTTACGTAAGATCTCCTTCCAGGAAATTCAGGCCTATTAGGTTGTTTTTTTTTTCTCTTGGTTTGGAAAAACAGGAGCTGACGGTCTGCTTTGCCTGTTCATGGCCAGCAGGCTAATAGAAAACTAAACGAGTCCCTTTTCCTAGAAAACAAGTCTCCCCTGCTTCACCCCAACAGGAAGAGTGTTTTGATGGCTGCTTTGCTGCCGTTGCTCCCTCCGTTCCTGCATACCAACGGGCTTATTGACTTAAACACACGGAGCCGGAGCAGTCCTGCTGCTCCACTTTACAATCAGCCAGTTTCTGCTTCCTAAAATCAGTCTGATGGGGCAAGGAGGGAGCGAGATTTAAGAGGCCGGCTTTAGTCAATGCTGACATTGTCTCAGGCCAGAAGAAGTTATGACAGGCTGCTGTAACATACGATAAATCACAGCATAGAGGGGTTAGATACTGTAAGGGGTTATAGTGCATGCTTAGTCACAAAGATAAAGGCTGCCTTTGTGCTGAAGAGGCTTTGGGGAGATCCAGGCCTGATTGTACCAGCAGAAGGCCAAACACATTCAATCAGCTTCTCATACAATAACAAGACCCTGCTATATTTGATTCTTTCGGCTTCAATATCCCAACTGGAACACTTGCACAAACGGTGACCAACCTAACCTGTATCCCTCACACCCAGCATCCCCTTCTGCTCTTCACATACTGTATACATTAGATACCCCCGCCCAGATGTATGCGGTCACAGTGCCCTGAAAACGTGTTCATCATTCTCCAACTTATGGCAGCAAACTTCAATGGGTTTTATTGCAATTTGGTGTGCTAGACCAGGATGCAGGTTAGCATCTCCCGAGGACTGGAGCTGTGGCCCCTTAGAGCGACGCAAAATAGCACATAACTGCAAAGTGGAACATTTTAAATTTGCTTTAGAAATTTTAATCTAAGATCTCTAAAGCCCCTTTTACTTACTCTGATAACCCTAAATAAATAAAAAACAGTGTGGTTATTGCCTTCAGAGGGCTCTGAACCAATAAAACAAAAGGGCAAAAAGAACCTGTTGATCTACATGCAAATTATAATGTGGCAGAAAACTAACTTCAAATCATTCCCCTTCAAAAAACAAACAGTGAAACACGGAGGTGGCAGCATCATGCTGAGGGATGCTTTTGTTCAGTGGGGACAGGGAAACTAGTCCATTCACCTCCAACAGCACAGAAACCCTTAACATATAGCCAAAGCTTTAATGAAAGGGTTTAGATCAGGCATTAGGGCCGTTCCAAATGTTCCAAACTGTGAATTTAAAATTGTTGTCCATGGGAGCTCGCTGAACGGTTGTACTTCAGCTATTTTCCAAAGAAGAAAGGGAAAGAATTAGATTCCGGCGTATCGTTTACCTTCCACATCCCAATTATGCAGGAGTTGGTGTTGGTTTAACCAATACGATCCCTGACGACACAGAATGCAGTTTGAAATCCGACAAAATGTAAAAAGTTGGGGAAGTAGGAACACTTTTCAGAGACACTGTAATGCATCCGTTGTGTCTGTTCAGCTGGGATATAAATGGAGCGGTAAGAGGATAACATGGACAATGGCTTGAAAGATCTTTCTTTCAATTCAGCACTTCTCTAAATCCTCTTATTTCCTGAAAACAAAACAAAAAAAAAACGAACTAAAACGAATACATGTCAGTATTTTTGCCAGTCTGAGCAGTCGTTTGATCGCTCTGAGCCAAGGTGCCCTTCAGTAAGGCACTAAACCTCCAGCCCCCTTGTGGAGCAGCTCACTAAAACAGTTCTTCCCATTTTGCAGCCTCCAAAAGAGCAAAGCGTGTAAAACAAAACTTCCTGCAAAAAGGACAACAAAGCGTAGCGTAAACCTGTTCTGGGCTAAATTAAGGTTTTGAGAGTCAAATAAATAAATAAATATGATAAACAGGGATTTTATCCTTCTGAGTTCTCTGCAGGATAGATATGTTACATCTTCACACCCTACCTGTACTGTAGGTCCACCGCTGTACATGCCTGTCAGTGCATTGGCTGTGTAAGCATGCATTACAGGAGTTAAAACAGAACAATGCTACAGTGGTACCGTGTCTGTCTCCTTATACCCACTGATTGACTTCAGGGCTGAAGTACAAGGACAGAAACGGGCCAAAAAAGGCAAACCAGACAGTTTCTGCTTTCTTTCTGACCTGTTATTTAAACATTTTAAACAACTTAAACTTCTTCTCAGAGCTAACGACACTTCAACTAGACAAGCGCCTGACTCTGAGATGCTAAAATAATACTGACGGTGCTGCTTGAAACGGTGATCACAGCTAGGATCGTTCCAAATGTGCAATAATAGAAGCTGAGAGAACAGATGTTCCACAGCTTCCCTCAACTATTGCTCAACGACAGGATATTCATCAGGTTTGATAACATCTGGGAAGGAGCGGGACAGTTCACTGGGGATCGGAGGAGCCCAAAACACATCATACTAATTACTAAAGATTCTGGAGTGCTGAGGGGGTCAACGCCTTCCTTCCTTCCACATTTCTCAGCTCCTCTGTCCTGGGACCGTGCTCCCATCGCTCCGCCCGTTCTGGCCGCCCTGGGATTGGCTGATGGACGGCGAGGACTGCGTCTTTCGAAGGTGGCACTCTCGACCTGCCAAGCTCCCGTCCAAGATTAGGCCACCAATCACGTTGGCCTCGATCTTCTCCAGGTCGTCCGTCTCAGCGCGGATTTTAGCCTGCAGGAGGCTGATGTACGTCTCATATCGAGTCTTCTGCTCAAAGACAGGGGAGGAGGTGGGTCCAGAAACAAACACAGGGAGGTCAGAACATTTGAAAAACCATTCCCAAGGCATACGTTTTGAGTCTAAAACCGTCAATTGTTAATTTAAACTTTATTTATAAAGGTTTCTCATTCATATCAGAAATAACAATAGACCTGTTTTGATAAAACCATTGGAAGATTTCTCTATTTTTCTTCGAAAGTGTTTAACTTGTCCCGTAGGAATCAATGTGATTTTAGTTTACAGTGCTCACCTCAAACTTTTTAACATTATGTCACATCATAACCAAAAACTTCAATGTTTTTCACTAGGATTTAACGTCTGTACCAACACAAAGTAGGGCACAGCTGTGAAGTGGAAGGAAAAAGATAAATGGTTTTGTAAACTTTTTTCACTGAATAATCTGTAAAAGTGAACTCAGCTTTACTCTGACAACCCTAAACAATCTAAGCCATCTATCCAGTATATAGAGTCCACCTGTGTGTGATTTTGTTTCCGTATAATTCTCACTGTCCTGTGAATCCCTCAGAGGCTTGTTGGGGAACTTTAAAGAACAAACAGCATCATGAAGACAGGTCAGGGAGAAAGATGTGAGGTTTAAAGCAGCATTAGGTTATAAAACAATGAGGCTGCTCAAGACCGATTCAATCCGATCATACAAACACCAAGACAAGGACATCAATTCTAAATTGATCCTGGTTATCAAACAATACAGTCCAGATTCATCTCATTAGTCAAATTGGTGAAACATTTTAAATCCAAGGAAGCTCAGCTGAATGCGATGAGTGACCGAACCTAAAGCAATCGCTCCTCCTGGATGAACACGTGACGACAGCGGTCTTTAACTTTGCTCACCTCATGCTGAACATGACCACAATCTAACCTTTTGGTCTACATGCATAAGACTATTCGAGGGAGAAAACTAACATGCACATCAGAGGCAGCGTCATGAACGATTTGGGGGGGAGGCTCACCTTCCAGCAGGACAGCCAGCGCTACAAGGGAGCGGTTTAGATCAAAGCTCATCTGTACAGTTATTTTCTAAAGACAAACAGACTTCAGCTTCTAGATGTGCAACGCTGGTAGAGACATTCCTCAAAATATTAGCAGCTATAATTAAAGCAAAAGGCATTTCTAAACATCCCTAAACCAGAGAGGCACACTTTCACATTTTCTGTGACAGATTTTCTGTCTATTTTTGAAAGTTATATTTTCCTTCCACTTCACAATTATGCGCTGCTTTGTGTTGACCTATTGCACAGAACCTAATGACGTTTATGGTTGTTGTAAAATGAGTAAATGTTCAATGAATACTTTTTAAAAAAGGCACAGTAGATCAACCCAGGACCACGCTGTACATTCAGCAGCACTGATCAAATAATAGAAATCTTGGTTCCTACAATTTGCTACAAGCGTATGAATAAACAGCGCAGACGGCCTGTACCTCGTACGTGAGGTAGTGCTCTTTAAGCCGGTACTCCTCCCAGTCACGGCTTTTTGGGTCGGCCGAGGGCTGGTTTTTTCTGTGTTCCTCCAGCTCTAAACCGGTCTGCTTTAGCTTGCTCTCATGACTCAGCAGCTGCTCCTCCTGCAACAATAAAAGGCCACGAGACTCAGAACACAGCCAATCCGATGCAAGCGAACACAAAGTTATGTTTCAGTAGAAAGGTGTTCACAATTAAATCACGTACACAATCGTGACTAGATTAAAAAAAATAGCAGCAGTGTCAGCAGGATCAATCTTTTTTCTGGTAAACCATTTAGAAACATAGCTCATCATCTGTGCTACTTTACATGCAGACCTGGTTGAGTCTGGTGGATGAGGACGGCAGGATGGGCCGACAGAACTTTTTCATGGAGCCGATCGCGGCGGGAAAAGCTGGAGCTGAGAAGAGCGCCGCCACCAGGTTTATCCGGAAGATCCAGGACATCATCTCCTCCTCACTCCTGCAGAGAGGAACATTCGCAGAGAAGAGAGAGAGGACGGAGAAGAAAAATCACTCTGCCAGTGTTTGATTATCAGGACATGATGTCACAGTTCATAGAAGCTTTCCCTCACACATAAAAATAAAAACAGCACAGCTGGTGGAAATGATTTACAATTCATTAAGATAAGCATGTTAGTCAGAGCAGATGCTCTGTTTATTTTATTTTTTTTAGGGGACGTACGGGGCCTGCAGCAGGAAGACTCTCCAGTCAGATGTTTTCAGCTTCAGCACGTTGGGTCTTTTGCTGTAGTCATTGGCAGGCGTGGCTAACGCGTGGTGAATCCGTACGGCATTCTTCAGGTCCACCTCAGAAATGTCACTGTCAGGTTTGTACTCGTCCTGTGTAAACATGATGAAAACAGTGGGATATTTAAGTTTAAACCCAAATTCTGTTAGATAATTAACTTTTTTTTTACAGCTAAAAACAAAACAAAGTGTATCCTGCACACCTCAGATTATTGTGATAAAGTGAAAAATCCAACAGTTATACTTGGCAGGTAAATTGATTCAAGGATAAAGCCTTGACCAACTGTGGTCAGTGCAGCCTTTTAACCAGCAGAGGGAGACAAACACACACGATCCCGCCATTTTCTCTCCTGCTCCCCCTCAAACACACACACACACACACACACACACACACACACACACACACACACACACACCAGCTCGCAGCATCCAGCACGGTGGATGTGTTTCTATGGCAACGGAGCAGAGGATGAGATCTGGTACCTTCTGGAGATACAGGATCATTCCCTTTAGGACGGCGTAGAACTTTTTCCAACCCCGCCGACCCCTTGGAGCTATAAAGAGAAAAACATTAAAGAAATCTTAAAATAAAATGTACTAAATAAAATAATAAATAAATGTAAATGTTTAGTCAGCTTCAGTTCATCACTGATTCTGTGCGCAGGCGCTCACTTCTTTTGCCGTCCATCTCGGCGTGACTCTTGCGGGTCAGCACGCCGTGTTTGTAGGTGACTGCGTTTAGCAGGATGGGAATGGCGATGAAAGGGTTACTGCCGTCCGTTACCCTGGCAACACGCTTGCTCCCGCCCTCACACTGCTCCTCCACTAATTCTGACAGACTCTTCCTGAGCTCCTCCTCCTCACTGCGCACACACAGACACCCATTGAGATAAACCCGAGCGGCATGCATTCAAGTGTACTCACCTCTGTAAAACTCACATGCCCCAAATACCTTTCTTTTTGACAAGCATAAAAGGTGTACTCACACTGCCCACTCAAGCTTTTCATTCTTGATCGAGTTATACAAAACCTGTGACAAAGATGTAAAAAAAAAAAAAGAAAGACAAATTAACATTCTTTTCAGATAGTTATATTAGGAGAGTCACAGGACTGAAGCTCAAAACACAAATATTGTTCTGGGGGAGGAGGAGAAATAAAATATTGAAAGAAAGGAACATTTCTTGGTACCTTTAATAAATCTTTTGGGAAGTCATTGCCATTGTTGAGCCCATCCAGATTACTGATAAACTGCTGACAAGACATCTTCTTCCCAATGTTCTGAAGAGAGGAGGAAGAATAGTAGCAAAGAGAAACAATGTTGAGAATTATTAGCTTGAACCAATAATATTCTCTTTCTTTCTTTCATCTTTTTACTTCGGTAGAGATTTTCTTCAGCCTTACTGTGGTCCAGATCAATGGAAAATGATTCACAGTTTCGAAGACCCTATATTTTCTGTTAATTTTTTCCTCTCCAACAAGGTTGCAGTTTGAAAACTGCCCACTGGGTGGCAGTGTTATGCTGCTAGAGTTCAGCAGCGCTTCTGCCTTCAGAAGCTGTAACCTTCCTCAGAGGGAGTGTTAGCAAGATATCATTGTGCATCATTAGTGTAGGATAAAAGAGAGAGGTGTTTATATCAGCAATCAAGCTGTCTAAAGTACAGATAGAAAAAAATAAACTCATTTCTACCCACTAAGGATACAACTATGCTACTCTTTTTTTAAATATTTGTTATCACATCTGAATTGATTTGTAATCAGTTAAAGTATTTAGTTACCAAAACAATTATTATTGTTTTATTAGTAATATGCAATTCATTATGATAATCAATTAACATGAAATCAAATAAAAAAAGGACTTTCAACCAAATTTAACCACATGTATGAATCCTTTTGGGCTTAACTGTTAGCAATGAAGCTTAAATATGAACCCTTCTGCAAAAACTAATAAATAAATTTGCCTTTTATTGTTGTAGCATAATCTCTTACTGAAAATTTAAGAAACCTTTGAGTACATTTATTCAATGAGATAATACTAATACTAATAATAATTAGTCGCTTAGAAAATAACTAGTGCCAAATTATTTGCATCCCTACTGTCAAAACATCATATAGATCCCTGTAACACAGCCCACAGACTGCAGTGAAGTTGAGCAAAGTCCACTTTGTGATTGTTTGGTTACTTTTTCCAGTCTCACTCCTGAGCAGCTGGTTGGCAGGTACAGACCATCTAATGGCTGTTATGGAGAATTTGTGACCCCAAAATGCCACTCTGTGCTGCAGTTCCCCAACAGCGCTTCTGACATTGCTTTTACCTCCTTTATAAAAAACTTGCTCACTGTGCATGGCGTTAACATAAATATGAGACCCATTTCAGTCTTGTGGTCAGCGGCTAAAAGAAATAGGCTTAGGTTGTTGTCATGTGTTGGACTTTGCTGAGATTAGTTAAGTTTCTTGCATCTAGAGTTATCTTTAGTTTCTTATTGGTAGTTTCCTGTTTTAGTTTGGTGAGTCTGGCCCTTTCCGTTCCCTCTGTTCCTTTCATCCGGCTTCCCTGTCTCTTGTTAGTTTTGAATCTCTGTCATGCCTGATTGTGTGGGTTAGATACTGTTCTATCATTCAATCTATTTGATCCCACCCATCTCTGCTTTTTGGAGTGTACCCCGCTTCTCGCCCAATCACCGATGGTGATAGCCACCAACCCCCCCCCCCCCCCCCCTCCCTCCCCCTCTCCAGTTCCATTTCCTTTAAAGGGATGCTTAGGGGTGTGTCTAATTATGGCACTAGTAATCTTGTTAAAAATTTCTTAACATGAAATGTTTTCCCCAGTTTCCTGAATAACGGTACTAAAATTAAATGCTGGATTTGTATTCATTTTTGATTGTGAAATTACACTAATTTTTACCTGGGATACCAATAAATGTGGCCTGTGCTGTACTATTTAGGTGACGAAAAGGAGGACAACATGTCTACAGGGAGAGTGTTAGTTGGTAAGTATACTCACCACCTGCAGGGGCAGAGACCAGGGAACCGGATTTGGTTAGCAGGTCAAGAATTTGAAAAAGGGGGGAAAGGAATTGAAAAGAGAGGATATTAGTTAAAAGGAGGGCTATTCATTATAATGACCACTAGTGAGAGTGGAACTGAACTGAGCAGGGCCAACGAGAGGCAAACTGCACTGACACTGCTCCAATTTTCACACAGCACAAATGAGAGTACTGAAGTAGACGAGACATAAACAGGTCATAAAGTAGGCCGGGGAGGAGAGAGTGAAACGGCAAAAAGGATAGATGGGGAAAAAAATGAGGCAAGGGTAGAAAACGCATCAAAGACATGCCATGCTGACAGCAAATTATCTCTCAAGTTTGCATCCCATTTAGAAGATTTCAAAAGAAGGAATCAGCGAAACACGGAGGCAGGAAGACCACAGCACATACGTGTCCATGTAGATCAGTGTTGAGCAGCATTAGGGCGCAGGTTAATGTGTGGGCTCCATCTGCAAAAAGAGAACGCAGCGCAACGTCAGGGGATCAGCAGTCTGGAGCTGCTAAAATTAGCCAAGCTAGCTGCATTGTTCTGAGAAGGTGAAAGGCCTGTAGTAAAATATGGGCAGGTCTATAGGGAAGTCTGAACATTAGCAGACTGATCAGTAACAATTTGCTTAAACAGCTAATGATGGTATCATTTTGTGCTTTTCTTCCTCCCTTTAATAAAACTGGTTGCATCCCACTGATGGCTCTAACCTTCAGAGCTGGGTGTCTGTGGGTTGCAGTGACAGTAGCGTCTGGAGAAATGGACGAGGACCCGCTCTCTCTCCTGGGTTTCTCCCATCAATGGAAAGGCCTTTAAGAAGTTCCTGTAACGCATAACCGATCCGATGAAATGCGGAGGAGAACTGATGCCAAACCTTTAAACCACGGGGACTATTCTACCTCCCTGCACTGACGTCAGTGTGAGGCAGCAGCATGCCTGACACGCTGTCAGTTGCACTGGATAATCGACGTTGACGCGTCAAGCTGATTAGCTCAAAGCTAATGCATTTTGAGGCAGGGAAATAAATGTGTGTGTGTGTCTACTATCTCACAAACTTGTCATGCACTTGATTATGCTGAGTAAGCGTTACCTCAGGGCTCGATCCAGGGACAGGCCGGAGAAATCAAAGTAACTCAGATACTCGGAAGCCACCAGCTGACTGAACTCGTTGCTGCAGAGGCAGAAATGATCAGCATCAGAAAGTCAACTTGACATCAAGAGGCCTGGAAGGAAGAAGCATCTTATAGAAACATTTAGAACCCTTGAAATTTCCCACAATTTGTCACATTACGACCGTAATATTCAATGTACTTTATTAGGCTTTGGTAGACCAACACAGATTAGTGCAGAATCGTGGTGTGGAAGTGAAATAATGCATGGATTAAACGTAGCACACATTTGTATTCAGCCCCACCGAGTCATTATTTTGTTCAACCACAATTTGGCTGCAGATACAGCTGAAAATATTTCGGGGTGTGTCTCTACCATGTTTGCGCATGCTGGCAGAATTAATTTTTTACACCCATTCTTCTTTGCAAAACAAAATCAACCGCATTCAGGATGGAAATGCGTTTCAGAGTTGGTTTTTCACCTCAAACGGTTTTTGTGAGTTGACCAAAAAGTTCCCTTTTGGTCTCGCCTAACAACAGCACTTTCTTCTACATGTTTGCTGTGCCACATACACTATTTTGGCTTTCTTCTGGTCACTCTTTTATAGATGGCAGATGTGTGGCACGCACAGTTAGTAGTTGTTCTGTCATCAGATCCTCCCACCTGAGCCGAGGGCCTCTGCAACTCCTCTAGAGTCACCTTAGGACTCTTGACTACTTCTCTGATTAATCCTCTCCCCCTTGTTCTGCCTTTCAGTGTAGGTGTTTCAGTCTTCAGATTTGTGTTTCATTTCTCAAAAGTAAATCTATATATCCTTTTCCTTTTAACACACAATTATTAACCCTGTGTTGGTCTGTGATGGTGCTGTCTGCCTCTAGTTCTCAAGGGCTGGCGTTGCTCATGTTTTAGACCAGTCTCAGATCCAGCAGGGATGATTCAAATACTTGAATTGCTTCCTCAGTGTAATGAACCACCATGTGTGTTTAAAGATCTAAAACAGGGAGGATCCTGACCCTTGAGGGCTGACTTCACCAAAGGTCAACTGAAGCATATTGAAAACTTTCATAGCTGTGTATTTAAACGTTGCAAAGAAAGTATTTGCTCACTTTTTGCCCAGGTGTCTGGCCACGTCACAGCGCTTGAAACCGTCGAGGTGATACAGGCGCTTGGCCAGCCTCTTGGCGGCCTCACAGTCAACTCTGCAGCCATTGGCCAACGTGTCGGTGCTGCCTCGCTCCAAGTGCTCCAGACTGCCCAAATCACACTCCTCTGAGTCAGACAGCACGTCTGTGAGGTTGGCATCGCTGAGAAAGAGAACAGACGCACATGTGGACACAAACAGAGGCAAGAGATCAAGTTTTTGAATGGATAAAACCATTTTGCTGTTTCAAAATATACAAAAAAAGTCAACTTTATTTTATTTATAAACACAAAACTTTGCTTATTACAGTTTCCAATGTTTACTGTCACGATCTGCTAGCATGGTGGGAACATTAACATTGATTTGGACAATAAGAATTAAAACAGTGACAATTTAAAATCAATGCTCCAATGTCTTTAAAACCCTTTTATCCCAGACAGAAGGTGTCTGTAATCTATAACATTGTGCAACAACTCAGTAAGTATAAAACAGGAGCTTCACAGCCAGCAGTTTAATCTGCAACAGAACACCAGCAGCACTCAGTTAAGGACATTTATACCACTGGATGGAGGGGTGGGCTTTAACGGAGGAAAGAGTTAGTTTGCGCTTTCATGCTATATTACTATACGAGTGTGATTTTTAAAAAAGTCAGAGGTGGTAAAACTACAATTTTCTGACACGCCAAACATGGTGCAAGCTTAATATGAGCTGGTGATGTAGGCCAAAAAAAATATTCATCACTATTTTCATGGTAGCCTTATTTTGAAACAAAAATCCAGTGTTTGCATGTCTGTTGGTAGAATAAACAACAGGACAAACAGCCACGCACACACTCACACCCTGAGGACGATATGGAGAGACCATCTAACCTAACAGCCTGTTCGTACTGAGGGAGGAAGCCGGAGTACCAGGAGAGAACCCACACATGCACGGAGAGAACATGCAAACTCCATGCAGACCTTTGCTGGGATTTGAACCTAAGACAGAATGGAGGCAGTTTCTGAGTGGTAAAGTGATGTTAGGAGCATCGTAGCTAACATCGCTAACATTTAAAGCAGTAACGCTAAACACTATCACACTAAACACAGGCGCGTGCTGACTGAGCTCTTTTTACACCTGAACGTGGGGCTATGATGGGGAAAGCATGCACCGTTTGAGCCAGCAGGAAAATTCAATTGCAATAGGAGCCGTTCAACCCTAAGAGGGCAGCACTAAGACAGTTTTAAGATAAAAAATGTAGAACTAAACAAGTTCACATGAAAATGTAAAGGAACATTGCACAGTAACATTGAGTTGGCACAATTAGGTCCAGTTCATCTTCCAAAAGGTTGATTTTGAGGGGAGGGACATGTTAATGTATTTTGGTGCTCAGCTCTTTGTTCTTTTATAAACTAATGGAGCTGTTTGGAAGTGTCTTCTAGACGTTACACAGTATAATAATGATGGTTAGAGCTCCTCAATCTCTAAAGAACAATAATAAACAGCATCATGGTCAGAACAATAAAAACAGAAACCGCTTCATCCTAGAAGATGTCAGACTTAAAAACGCAGCTTTAAGCATAGCATCTCCAAAGGTCCAAGATTCAGCATTTTCATGAGAAATACCAGTTTAATGTCAATTTCCTCTGTGCAATATAATATTGTCTGTGATTATGAACTTTTAACATTTTCATTACTAATCTGCACTTTAACAGGAATTGTTCTTTATTTGCCATTTTATTACATTTGCTGCTGTTTTTTTTTCACGTTTCAGTTACATTTTATATTTCCTTGCTATTTGCCGGGACCCAAGTCCTCAGCTTTGTTCTGTGTGTTTTCCTCTGGGGGGGGGGGGGTCGTGATTGAGTGATGCATGTCATAAAGTGAGAGTCACCCTGGGTCCATTGATCCGTCTACCTCCAGCAGCCTTTACATTGTATCCTTAGGTTGGAGAGAAATTCTGACACTTGACCTTTAATGTGATGTTAGCTGCACACCTATAAAGTCTGGCTGGATATTTCACAGTTATAAAAAGGTATCCTGATAGCAGAATAAGTCCACAGGCAGACACCTGCCAGGTTTCTGAACCAACTAAGAAGCCCTTTTTTTGAGTCTGCCACTACAGCAGGTGTCAGCAGGGGCAGACTTTCACATGGACACACACACACACACACACACAGAACCGTGCCTGTTCTTCTATAGACTTCCATTCATCTTCAAGCCTTTCTCTGGCCTAACCATAGCCCTGATCCTTTATGGGTTTATACCCAACCCTAACTTACATCTACATTGACACCATAGTCCCAAACCACACCCCTAGCCCAGAATAAAAGTGAGGAAAAACAAAAAGGACCTCACTTTAGATCAAAGTCTTCACTTTACTGGTGAAATTAGCAAAAAGTGTTCTCACTCAGCTGCAGTACAAGAACAAACACACACGTGGGTATGTGCCAAGAATCACAAGGTGAAAACAGCAGCAGCAGCTCCATAGTTGCAGGTGGTAACAAAGAATACACTCATGCTGACTTCAGCAGCTCCCATTAAATTGTCCTCAAGAGTAACGCTCAATGTCAAAATGAACTATTAAGCCATTCATTCTGTGATTGCTGTCTTTCTCCAGACTATCCGTTCCAGCCATGGGCATGACATGGGGGAGGAAAAGCAAAAGACTTTCGTTCAATCCCGTAGAAGCACCAAAGATGGAGAAAAGCCAGAAGAGCTGGCAAACCATAAATAAAGGAATGAGCACAAAGTTTACGACAGCAGCGATATGACACTTCCAGAAGGTGGAGAACCTTTTTAAAGTAATGACTTTGACAACATAATCATTCTAACAAAACGAGTTAGAATGCGGACAGCGAAGTGTGGATTCTAGAAACGTCTTCATTGCAGGTTATTTTCTGCTCCGCTGCCTTTTAAAGGCACCCATTAATTCTTAAGGCTGTTTTAACGCAGCTACAAACACGTTTGAAGGCGCTTGGAATATAAAGCCTGAACAAAAAAAAAAATGAAACAAAATGAAAAACTACCCTTTCGTTGTTTCAGACCTTCTGTCCAGTGTTAGGATAACCATTTCCCGTCATAAACTAAGCCCCGCCCTGCAAACTAAAACACAGAGAGGCTAAAGAGCTCAGCTTAAATAACTGGTTTTATAGGTCTCACTCAATATAGTTGTTAGACTGTTGTCAAGTAAATAGAGAATCAATGCTTGGGTATTAATTAGTGCCCTGCTTGATTATTTATGACTTACCTAAATGATGTTGAGCTGAAGTCACTGCACTGCATTACACCCTTCACTTTGCAAAGTGGTTCACTGCTGAGTCGACCCCTAGATGGATTAGCCCTTTCATTGACATTTTAATAAGCTATGTTTGTGTTTGATTGCAAGTTTAAAAAATGCTCTTATTTAAATTACTTCTGCACCAAGCAACTTGATTTGTGTCCTAAGAGGTCTCCTTTTGATAGTCCATTATGTGTAGCAGTGTTTTATTCTCCTCAGAGTTAGTGTAAACGCTGCATTGGTTTTGCTTTTGCTTACAAATGATAAATCACGAAGATTCATGTAGCCCTGCTAATCTCACTGGCATTTCCTCATTTCCTGTCTGAGCGTGCGTCGACGTGGCGTGGCCCTACCAGCATTCTCACCAGATGATTCAGATGTTGTTTTTTTAATCTGATCAGCTAAATCTCATTACTGTGATAAATCCAATACATTACAGGCCAGCTGATTAGATGGCTACCATGGAAGCAGCTGACGCCAAGGACCCCGTCCCAGCAGAACAATGGTGTACACATACTAGACAGACATAAAGATACAGATGACTACCACTGATGGCAGAGAGGGTTTCACGGCTGCCTACAGTGCCTTGCAAAAGTTTACCCTTTCCACGTCGCGTCATGTTACAACCACAAACTTCTATGTATTTTACTGGGATTTTTGAGGGACTGGTCAACAGAAAGCAATGCATAATTGTGAGGCAGAAGGAAAATCATATATATGGTTTTCAAAATGTTCTACGGATAAAAAGCCAGTTTTGGTTTCAGCCTCTGAAATCATTACTTTGTAGAACCAACTATTGCTACAATTAAAGCTGCAAAGTTGCAAAGTTGCTATACTGTAAAACCTTTGCACATCTAGAGACTGAAATATATGCCTATTCATCTTTGTAGAGAACTTCAAGCTCAGACGGATTGGCTGGGGAACATCTGTGAAAATGAATTTGCAAGTGTCACAGATTCCAAATGGGATTTGTGGCGACTTTGTCTCCTAACATATGAACATGGTCTAAAAGTACTGCACTGCCTCTCAGTCTGTAGGTTTAGGGTCGTTGTCCTGCTGGAATGTGAACCTCTGCCACAGCTGAGTGTTTTGCAGGCTCTAACAGCGACCCCCCACCTATTGTGTGGTATTTAGCTTCTTCCATCGTCTCACCAAGTCTGACCAGTGTCCCTGTTGCTGTTGAAGAAAACTATCCTGACAGCATGATGCCATCCAGAGGGGATGGTGTGTTCAGGGTACGGCCCAGTGTTAGTTTTCTGCCACACAATGCTTCTTACATGTAGGCCACATAGTTCATGTTCGGTGTGATCTGACCAGAACACCTTCTTCACCTGTTTACTGAGTCCCCTACATGGCTTGTGACACAATTTAAATCCGACCTCTTTTGAGAATGTCTTTTTGTGCCACTCTTCCGCTGAGGCCAGATTTATACAGCGCACAGTTAATATTTATCCCTTCAACAGACCTTAGCATCTGAGCCGTGGATCAGTCCTCTGGGTTACCTCTCTGATTATTGCCCTTCTTGGCAGCCAGTCAGTTTAAGGGGACAGTCAAATCCTGGGAGGTTTGCAGTTGCGCCAATCTCTTTCCACTTTTGGTTGATGGACTGAAAGGTGCCCCGTTAAATATTTAATGCTTAGGATATTTTTTGACAACCTAAACCTGCTTTAAACTTTCTCCCTGACCCGTCTGCTATGTTCCTTGTTCTTTACCACGCTAATTGTTCTCCAATGGTTCTCCAACAAACCTCTGAGGCTTTCACAGAGAAGCAGGATTTTCACAGAGATAAATTTACACACAGGTAGACTCTGTTTTTATAATTAGGGTGATCTCCTAAAGCAGTCAGGTCTTTATGTTTTAGGTTGTGAGAGTGAAGGGGGCCAAATACAAAAGAACAATACACCTCTCAGATTTTATTTGTAAAATATTCTGACACCCATTTTCCTTTCACTATATAAGTGGTACTTTGTGTTTGTCTATTACATAAAATCCTAATAAATCTGATAAGGTTTGTGGTTGTAATGTGACCGTAAGATAAAGAGTTTAAGGGTATCTAAACTCTTTTCAGGACACTTTGACTCTTAATAACCTTCATGAAGGGCCTTGGTTTTGATGCTCCTCCACTCTAGTGTCGCTTGTGACCATCTACTCTTCATCTGACCATTTATTTGTTAGGAATTAAAAAGCTATTTACTTTATCAGTAGATCTCCAGGGAACATAAACAACGGCAGTGCGATGAGCTGTCGGATGTAAACTCCTCCACCTTATCCTGATGAAGAATCACTTGTATGAACGTGTTGATATGACAGATACAGTCAGTAGAAAACAGCCTTTAACAGAGAGCGTGAGCTCAGCCTTGGGGACAGGGTGGGGAGTTTCCAAGAGGAGTATAAAAAAAAAACTGGTCTTTGGAGTGGAGAAGGAGTCATCTGATTTTGTTTGGAGATGGGACTTAAATGTTTCCTGTAACGCTCCCAGTGGAGGGGTTGTGGACACGTGAAACAGGAAGAAGACGGACAAACCGATTCCCTTCAACTTACAGCATTCAGCATAAAACCTGGGAAGACAGCTATTTATGCAATACTTGAAATACAAAACAAATAACACAAAAAGAAATCCATAAAGACACACAGACATCATAGATATAGTTTAAACACATTGGGACTTAACAACAAACCAAAAAACAGAGGCCACTGGTAAGCCATCCATGCAGTAGAAATTGCTCTCGCTTGTCTGACCATATTAATTCACAAGCTTCAGAGAGACCTCATAAATCATTCAAAGCTCACATCAGTCATGGGGCTAAAATGATACTGGCCATCCCTCATGCAAAGTTCTCTACCAATAGCAGAACAAGCACACAACTACACACAACACTGGAGGTTATAAGACAAAAAGCACTAGACATCTAGCTCAGCTTTTGAGCCAACACATTTACCAGAGGCTAAGTAGCACACACAGAAACTATTAGTTTGTATAAAAGCCCAATTCTGTAGCCCGAGGCCAAGCGTTTTCTGTCACTGTGGCCGCCACGCAGTCTGCACGCGTGCGTGTGTCAGAGTCATGTCAGAGAATCAGAGAGCATGAAGAGGCATGCCAGTGACTCACATGCTAATCTTCTGCTGAGCAACGCCTGTACCCACACCTAGAAAGGTATGTCTGCAGGCAAGGTGGAAGTGGGTGTGGAGGAGGAGGCTGAGGGTCGCCATGCCAATTTAGGGGGGGGCTTTATTTATTTGTGAAAAATTATTTAACAAATACATTTTTCAGCATTGTAGAAGTAGACAATTGCACGCCTGTTGTTGCATGGATGTTGAACACAGCTGCAATACTGGACTTCTGCACTCAAAACAAGCAACAAAGACACCTTCAGACACAAAAACTGACTGACAATAACCTGCTAATGGCAACTTTTTCCATTGATCACGCAAACAGGTTTTTCAATTTCTTTTAAAAACTTGCTCTAAAAAAAGGTTTGATGGTCTAGTAAATGTGGTAAATTGGTGAGAATGTCTAAAGTTCCAATACAAGTTATAGAATATTCACGACCAGCCTTTACATCATTAATTATTATTATTATTATTATTATTATTATTTCGTGAAACATTTTTTACCTGAGGCTTCAAATACATATGAGCAGCAATTATCTTTACAAGACTGATCAAATATTGACCAAACAAATGTCTCTTTACATTCTGTTTACTGACATGTTTAATGAAGATTTCGCCTGCAGTTTGTCAGGACTTACTTTAGCTAATCTTGGGTGATTTATGCAACAATCAAACGTTTAAACAACATTTTCTGGTCTTGCAGCATCATAGTTTAAAACCTGATGGAGACAAACTTCAGCCAGCGGTTCTGTTTCAGGCTTTTTGCTCGTTCGTTACGTTTAAACAAACATTTTAAGCGCTAAAAAGTTCATCTGTGGTCCCGGTAAGATTGTACCAGACGCACCGACTCGTTATTTCCATGTTGGCAGCACATCCTAATGTTAACGTTTCCGCCCAGTTCAATGGCTAAGCAGAGACGGGTGGAGGTAAGTTAAAACTCACAGGAGTTGCAGCAAGAAGTGGAAATGAGCCTCATGTTCGTCCTTCCACATCTCGGCTCCTGGAAACGAGCGGCTGAAGGCGCGCTGCGGACCGAGCCCCCTCATCATCCAGCGGCCCGCGGTTAAAAAAACGCCCATCGCCGCCGGTTTTGCGCCTCAGCGGGCCGAGACGAAAAACCGACTTTCCTGAGCGGCACCGGGACCAGAGCACCAAACACCGCCACGCATGCTGAAGAACCAGAAGTGTTGGTCCTGGATAGTTTGAGCACGCAGGGCTTTTTTTCCTTGAAGTTTCTTGGTTGCTCCGGACTCCTCACAAAGGAGGAGGATGTTGGAGGCGGAGCGAGACGGCCTGGACGTGGCCTTTTCCTGACGGACTGCGCTGTTCCTAGTGGCGGCTTTACAATGGCTCTGTGTTCCGGGCCAGCACAACTTCCTCTGCACTAAATAAAAAGGCTGGGGGCCAACAGAGCGGCTCTGTGTGCGCAGGGTATCCTGTATCCTGACTCCTGGACATAGCTAACATGTTTGGAATCACATAAATCAGAAAAGCCTGGCCTGCATTTGCATTAATCCCTTTTTTATTTATATTTTTTTTTACCTAAAGACAAATCAAAAAATGCCTTTAGAAATCCCCACAACAATCAGTAACATATAAAGCTTGGTAACATCAAGAAAAGCATGCAATCTCTAGATGATTGCTGATTGTGACACCTGAAATATTAGATTCTACCAAGTATTGCATCCAAGCAGTCTTTAGCAATCGTGATATTGCACACACTAATACTGGGACTATGACTGATTTAAATGTTGTGCAGCTCGAGTAAATAAAGTCCAACAATGTGTAATTTAGCCTCAGCAATAATGCAGCCGTTCTGCCTCAGAGGTTTAGAGAGAACATTA
>NW_023397335.1:0-40653 GCF_011125445.2 Fundulus heteroclitus | reverse complement strand
CTTGAATCTGAACATATGACAGCTCTTAATGTCTCACCTCCTCAATCCATTCTTTACAGCACCTAATAATGCAATCATTTAGTAAATTAGCCCAATAGTTTAGAGATAACGAATTCTTCTCAATGTCGGGAGTCTGAACAACAACTCTTAATGCATCACGTGACTTTTGGCACAAATTTACCGCAGCGTGGGTGGGATTGTTTCTTAGTCGAGCAGAGGTGTTTTGTGTGTGCAGAGACCATTTTGTACTGGAGGCAAACTTATAAATGATATTTGAGTGCAAGGTTGGCGGACAGTTGGCAAACAATTTTCTTTTGTGTGAAACACATTTTTGTGTGCAAAACAAGTTTTTTTTGTGTGCACCACTTTTTGTTTACAACCTTTGGCAGGAAACTATCTCCATAAAACTCTTGCTGCAGCATTTTGGATCCAGCTGAAGACTTTGGAACTGCATTTCAACCAGTAAAGTATGTTTAAACCAGGGGTGTCAAACGTACGGCCCGCCAAACGATTTGGTCCGGGCCGGTGGCCAAATGCAAATCATTATTCAACGGCTGTATCTCCTTGCTGCATCAACCGATCTGCCACCTGATTTCACTGCCGAAGGGTTCGTGTGAATTGCCGGTGGACGTGCGCGTAAAAATGCGTGACATTTCTGCGGTGGCTGGGCGGCAGGCGGTGCGCGTACCCCAGCGGTGCTTGGCTGCGGAGGGCCGCTCATCGCGCTTGCGGCTTAATTAGGCCGGCAGCTAAGCGCTGCGAAGGCTATTGTAACTGCAGATTTTATTATTATTATATTATTATATTAGGCCCGAGCAGCTAAGCGCTGCGAGGCCTATTGTAACTGCAGATTTTATTATTATATTCTTTATTATTATTATTATTTATTCTTGGACTTTTGAAACGGCTTTTTGGAGGCCTAAACATGCATGAAAACTCACCAAACTTTGCCCAAAATTGTCCCCCGTGAGAAAATCGCATGATTTTAGTGTAACTGAAAGCGGGCGTGGCAAACCCGCTCAACAGCGCCAACTAGAGTGAGTTGGGCCAAACCGTAACACGTAGAAAGCTGAAATTTTTTACCTAGGTAGCTTTCTTAAAGTTTGAAAAAAAAGTCTATGGGGGTATGCTCTAAAACCACAGGAAGCTGCCATTTTGGGTCAAGGGTAAAATATTGACGGTTTTTGCCTCAAACTTTAACGAACTAGTCTAGGCATTTAAGCTATCACTTCAATTTTTTCAGCGTGGAGATGAGACCTTGAGGGGTAAAGGTTATCAAAGGTTTTTATGAAATATGCATTTTGCCTGAGCTGTCACATGCAAAAATCAGGTTTGTGGAAAACCATAAAAACGCATTAAATCAGTAAGCCCCAAACCAAGCCATGCTTTGTCTGAGAATTATGAAATTGGTAAGCAGATGTAACTTCTCAGTCCCTACCAAAAAAGTCTCTTGGACCAATTGTGTAAACCCTAAAGAAAGTCAATTAATTTTCATCAAAGATGTCATTTTGTCATAAAAACGGGTATTATTTTTGACCACAAGATGGCGCATAATACTTTGAACTCTGATTTACCCATGTTATTTTAATCACTCTACTTTTATTTATCAACTCTTTAGTTTCTTATCAGCCCTTTAATTACCTTTCACTCCTATATGTGCAGGAACCCAAAGAAACACAGCTGATAACCCCATCATCTGAATATGATATAATATTTGTTGAAATACTAATAAGATATCTGGACGGCTTTCTGAATGATTTCTTTTTAACTGATCAATGATGAACTTGAATCTGAACATATGACAGCTCTTAATGGTCTCACCTCCTCAATCCATTCTACAGCACCTAATAATGCAATCATTAGTAAATTAGCCCAACAGTTTAGAGATAACTGAATTCTTCTCAATGTCGGGAAGTCTGAACAACAACAACTCTTATGCATCACGTGACTTTTGGCACAAATTTACCGCAGCGTGGGTGGGATTGTTTCTTAGTCGAGCAGAGGCTGTTTGTGTGTGCAGAGACCATTTGTACTGGAGGAAAACTTATAAATGATATTTTGAGTGCAAGGTTGGCGGACAGTTTGCAAAACAATTTCTTTTGTGTGAAACATCTTTTTGTGTGCAAAACAAGTTTTATTTGTGTGCAACACCTTTTCTGTTTACAACCTTTTGGCAGGAAACTATCTCCATAACTCTTGCTGCAGCATTTTGGATCAGCTAAAGACTTTGAACTGCATTTCAACCGTAAAGTAATGTTTAAACCAGGGGGTCAAACGTACGGCCCGCCAAACGATTTGGTCCGGCCGGTGGCCAAATGCAATATCATTATTCAACGGCTGTATCTCCTTGCTGCATCAACCGATCTGCACCTGATTTCACTGCCGACGGGTTCGTGTGAATTGGCCCGGTGGACGTGCGCGTAAAATGCGTGATATTTTCTGCGGTGGCTGGCGGCAGGGCGGTGCGCGTACCCAAGCGGTGCTTGGCTGCGAGGGGCCGCTCATCGCCGCTGCGGCTTTAATTATTATTATTATTTATTCTTGGGACTTTTGAACCGGCTTTTGGGAGGCCTAAACATGCATGAAAACTCACCAAACTTTGCCCAAAAATTGTCCCCCGTGAGAAATCGCATGATTTTAGTGTAATTGAAGCGGGCGTGGCAAACCCGCTCAACAGCGCCAACTAGAGTGAGTTGGGCCAAACCGTAACACGTAGAAAGCTGAAATTTTTTTACCTAGGTAGCTTTCTTTAAAGTTATGAAAAAAAGTCTATTGTGGGTATGCCTCTACAACCCACAGGAAGCCTGCCATTTTTGGGTCAAAGGGTAAAATATTGACGGTTTTTTGCCTCAAACTTTAACGAACTAGTCCTAGGCATTTTAAGCTATCACTTTCAAATTTTTTCAGCGTGGAGATGAGACCTTGAGGGTTAAAAGTTATCAAAGTTTTATGAAATATGCATATTTGCCTGAGCTGTCACATTGCAAAAATCAGGTTTGTGGAAAACCATTAAAAACGCATTAAATCAGTAAGCCCCAAGCCATGCTTGGTCTGAGAATTATGAAACTTGGTAAGCAGATGTAACTTCTCAGTCCCTACAAAAAAGTCTCTTGGGACCAATTGTGTAAACCCTAAAGAAAGTCAATTAATTTTCATCAAGATGTCATTTTGTCATAAAAACGGGTAATATTTTGACCACACAGATGGCAGCATAATAACTATTGAACCTCTGAATTACCCATGTCTATTCTTAATCACTCTTACTTTATTTATCGACTCTTTAGCTTTCTTATCAGCCATTTAATTACCTTTCATTCCTATATGTGCAGGAACCCAAAGAAACACAGCTGATAACCCCAATCATCTGAATATGATATAATATTTGTTGAAATACTAATAAGATATCCTGGACGGCTATCTGAATGATTTATTTTTAAACTGATCAATGATGAACTTGAATCTGAACATATGGACAGCTTCTTAATGGTTCTCACTTCCTCAATCCATTTACAGCACCTAATAATGCAATCATTTCTGCCGTATAAAACAGATCTTCCTTCATTTAATTTCTTCCCTAATTGCAGGTTAAACTCTGGAATTATTACACCTACTCCAGTTTTGTCCTAATTGATTTTTTTGATTCATCCATATACATTTTT
Source organism: Fundulus heteroclitus (assembly GCF_011125445.2). Lineage (NCBI taxonomy): Eukaryota > Metazoa > Chordata > Actinopteri > Cyprinodontiformes > Fundulidae > Fundulus > Fundulus heteroclitus. Next base: position 36,994 of record NW_023397335.1, on the reverse strand, counting down.
ACATAATTATAAAACTGTTCTATATATTCCTCCACTATTAAAGAATTACATATATACATTTTATCTCTATTTTTCTTTTCCAATATTGTTAAATCTACTATTGATTCAGGTAAGATCCATGGTGGTGTTATTGATAATGGTACTGTTGGACTAATATTTCAATGATTTAATCCTAATTCTCTTGCTTTCTGAATAATTGTCCAACCAAATGACTTATTATGAACCTTCTTTTTCACTGCAGGAATGTAAAAGTCAATTAATTTTCATCAAAGATGTCATTTTGTCATAAAAACGGGTATTATTTTTGACCACAAGATGGCAGCATAATACTTTGAACCTCTGATTTACCCATGTCTATTCTTAATCACTCTTACTTTTATTTATCGACTCTTTAGCTTTCTTATCAGCCATTTAATTACCTTTCATTCCTATATGTGCAGGAACCCAAAGAAACACAGCTGATAACCCCATCATCTGAATATGATATAATATTTGTTGAATTACTAATAAGATATCTGGACGGCTTTCTGAATGATTTCTTTTTAAACTGATCAATGATGAACTTGAATCTGAACATATGACAGCTCTTAATGGTCTCACTTCCTCAATCCATTCTACAGCACCTAATAATGCAATCATTTCTGCCGTATAAACAGATATTCCTTCATTTAATTTCTTCCCTATATGCAGTTTAAACTCTGGAATTATTACACCTACTCCAGTTTGTCCTAATTGATTTTTTGATTCATCCGTATACATTTTTACATAATTATAAAACTGTTCTATATATTCCTCCACTATTAAAGAATTACATATATACATTTTATCTCTATTTTTCTTTTCCAATATTGTTAAATCTACTATTGATTCAGGTAAGATCCATGAGGGTGTTATTGATAATGGTACTGTTGGACTAATATTTCAATGATTTAATCCTAATTCTCTTGCTTTCTGAATAATTGTCCAACCAAATGACTTATTATGAACCTTCTTTTTCACTGCAGGAATGTAAAAGTCAATTAATTTTCATCAAAGATGTCATTTTGTCATAAAAACGGGTATTATTTTTGACCACAAGATGGCAGCATAATACTTTGAACCTCTGATTTACCCATGTCTATTCTTAATCACTCTTACTTTTATTTATTGACTCTTTAGCTTTCTTATCAGCCATTTAATTACCTTTCACTCCTATATGTGCAGGAACCCAAAGAAACACAGCTGATAACCCCATCATCTGAATATGATATAATATTTGTTGAATTACTAATAAGATATCTGGACGGCTTTCTGAATGATTTCTTTTTAAACTGATCAATGATGAACTTGAATCTGAACATATGACAGCTCTTAATGGTCTCACCTCCTCAATCCATTCTACAGCACCTAATAATGCAATCATTTAGTAAATTAGCCCAATAGTTTAGAGATAACTGAATTCTTCTCAATGTCGGGAAGTCTGAACAACAACTCTTAATCCATCACGTGACTTTTGGCACAAATTTACCGCAGCGTGGGTGGGATTGCTTCTTAGTCGAGCAGAGGCTGTTTTGTGTGTGCAGAGACCATTTTGTACTGGAGGAAAACTTATAAATGATATTTTGAGTGCAAGGTTGGCGGACAGTTTGCAAAACAATTTCTTTTGTGTGAAACACATCTTTTTGTGTGCAAAACAAGTTTTATTTGTGTGCAACACCTTTTCTGTTTACAACCTTTTTGTCAGGAAACTATCTCCATAACTCTTGCTGCAGCATTTTGGATCAGCTGAAGACTTTGAACTGCATTTCAACCAGTAAAGTAATGTTTAAACCAGGGGTGGCAAACGTACGGCCCGCCAAACGATTTGGTCCGGCCCGGTGGCCAAATGCAATATCATTATTCAACGGCTGTATCTCCTTGCTGCATCAACCGATCTGCACCTGATTTCACTGCCGAACGGGTTCATGTGAATTGCCCGGTGGACGTGCGCGTAAAATGCGTGACATTTTCTGCGGTGGCTGGCGGCAGGCGGTGCGCGTACCCCAGCGGTGCTTGGCTGCGAGGGCCGCTCATCGCCGCTTGCGGCTTTAATTAGGCCCGAGCAGCTAAGCGCTGCGAAGGCCTATTGTAACTGCAGATTTTATTATTATTATTATTATTATTATTATTATTATTATTATTATTATTATTTATTCTTGGGACTTTTGAAACGGCTTTTTGGAGGCCTAAGCATGCATGAAAACTCACCAAACTTTGCCCAAAATTGTCCCCCGTGAGAAATCGCATGATTTTAGTGTAATTGAAAGCGGGCGTGGCAAACCCGCTCAACAGCGCCAACTAGAGTGAGTTGGGCCAAACCGTAACACGTAGAAAGCTGAAATTTTTTACCTAGGTAGTTTTTTTAAAGTTATGAAAAAAAGTCTATTGTGGGTATGCTCTAAAACCCACAGGAAGCCTGCCATTTTGGGTCAAAGGGTAAAATATTGACGGTTTTTGCCTCGAACTTTAACGAACTAGTCCTAGGCATTTTAAGTTATCACTTTCAAATTTTTTCAGCGTGGAGATGAGACCTTGAGGGTTAAAAGTTATCAAAGGTTTTATGAAATATGCATATTTGCCTGAGCTGTCGCATTGCAAAAATCAGGTTTGTGGAAAACCATTAAAAACGCATTAAATCAGTAAGCCCCAAGCCATGCTTTGTCTGAGAATTATGAAACTCGGTAAGCAGATGTAACTTCTCAGTCCCTACAAAAAAGTCTCTTGGACCAATTGTGTAAACCCTAAAGAAAGTCAATTAATTTTCATCAAAGATGTCATTTTGTCATAAAAACGGGTATTATTTTTGACCACAAGATGGCAGCATAATACTTTGAACCTCTGATTTACCCATGTCTATTCTTAATCACTCTTACTTTTATTTATCGACTCTTTAGCTTTCTTATCAGCCATTTAATTACCTTTCACTCCTATATGTGCAGGAACCCAAAGAAACACAGCTGATAACCCCATCATCTGAATATGATATAATATTTGTTGAATTACTAATAAGATATCTGGACGGCTTTCTGAATGATTTCTTTTTAAACTGATCAATGATGAACTTGAATCTGAACATATGACAGCTCTTAATGGTCTCACTTCCTCAATCCATTCTACAGCACCTAATAATGCAATCATTTCTGCCGTATAAACAGATATTCCTTCATTTAATTTCTTCCCTATATGCAGTTTAAACTCTGGAATTATTACACCTACTCCAGTTTGTCGTAATTGCTTTTTTGATGCATCCGTATACATTTTTACATTATTATAAAACTGTTCTATATATTCCTCCACTATTATAGAATTACACATATACATTTTATCTTTATTTTTCTTTTCCAATATTGTTAAATCTACTATTGTTTCAGGTAAAATCCATGGTGGTGTTATTGATAATGGTACTGTTGGACTAATATTTAAATGATTTAATCCTAATTCTGTAGCTTTCTGAATAATTGTCCAACCTTATTATGAACCCTTTCTTTTTCACTGCAGGAATGTAACATTCATAGCCAACTAAACATCTCAATATATTAAGTATCCTTTTACATTTTTCAATAAGCTTATCTATGTGCACTTTCCAGGATAGTTTTTTTTACCAAACCATACTCCTAAGAATTTAAATTGCTTTACTCTCTCTAGATCTTTGTTCTGCCCTGAATATGTTTAATATGTTTAAAAGACATTTAAAAACTACTTTGAAATGTTAATATACTGTTCTCTGTTTTAAATGAATTTGCGGTGCTTTTATGTTGAAAATCTTCCGAACCGGAAGTAGGAAGTAAAGACGCAAACAAGAGGAAGAGAGCGTGTGTGCATCGTCTCAGGGCAGCAACAATCCAGTTAATCTCTCCGAAAGCAATGGTTGTAAGTGTTACTCATTGTTTACAGATTCGATAAGATATGTTAATATCTTTTATGGTTATTTTGTGTATAAAAGCAACGGTAAAATGTCGTGGTCTGTGTGACAGCAGAGTGTGTGTGTTTACTTGCTAATTTGCCGCTTTTCTAGCCGGCTGTGAAAATACCTGTTGAGTTAATATTAAGCAGCTGATACTTTGATACGTTAATACTGATATTTACATGGCTGTTTATTAAGCCATTTTTTTTGTATCTTTCTTTTCTAGTTTACACTGGATTCAAAGCAGTCAGAAATGCTGACTAAATGTGTAAGAAGATAATAAAGGAGCAAGCCGCTCACTTCCTGCCTCTTGAATAAGGAGTTTGGCTGGCTGTTTATCTGTGTTCATGCAAGAGCAAAACACATAGAGAGAACAGTACAATCTTGATTATATAACTTCAGTTGTACTTCTTGATTTCTTTTCTGAGTAAAAAGCAATACTTTTGTTTTATCTACCGAAATTTAAAACTCCATTTGTAAGACCATTGTTCAATCTTATGAATTGCTTTTTGGACTTTCCCTACAATAAATTTAACATTCCTTCTACGTTTCCAAATAGCTCCGTCATCAGCAAACAATGAACAACCCAATTCATTTTCTATTTCTTTAAGTGCATCATTTATCATAACTGAAAATAATAAAGGACTGATAATACTGCCTTGTGTGGTTCTTTTTAATTTCTCCCTGAAAGACTCTTACCAACTCTTACCTGTATTATCCATTCTGGCCTCTGGAAATAAAGTTAAAAATCTTGGTGTTGTCTTCGACCAAGACATGTCATTTAAATCCCATATTAAACAGGTTTCCAGAGTTTCCTTTTTTTCACCTCAGGAATATCCCCAAAATTAGAAACATTCTGTCCAGGGGTGACGCTGAAAAACTAGTCCATGCATTTGTTACTTCAAGGCTGGACTATTGTAATTCTTTACTATCAGGAAGTCCACAAAATGCAGTTCGAAGTCTTCAGCTGATCCAAAATGCTGCAAGAGTTCTGATGAAAATCAACAAGAGGGATCATATTTCTCCAATTTTAGCTTCCCTTCATTGGCTTCCTGTTATATCAAGAATAGAATTTAAGCTTATAGTTAGAGTGGCTCATGTTACCCTGAGCTACATCTGTAGTTATGCTGCTATAGGCTTAGGCTGCTGGAGGACATCGGGGCCTATTTCTCTCACTCTACTGATTTCTACTGTTCTCCAGTCTACTGTTCTCCGGTTTTGCATTGCATTACATTGAAATGACTGTTGTCATTTCAGCTTGTAACTTTTTGTTCTCTCTCTTTTTTCTTCATAGTAGGTACACCTAGTCTGACGTTCTGTTAACTGTGACATCATCCAGGGAAGACAGATCACCACTATTACCATCTAATGTATAACAGATCACTGGATCAATGTGTGCTTCTGTGCTTTTTTGTCTGTCTTGTTGTGTCTCTGCTCTGTCTTCTGTAACCCCCAGTCGGTCGAGGCAGATGACCGTTCATACTGAGCCTGGTTCTGCTGGAGGTTTTTCCTTCCTGCTAATGGGTGGTTTTTCTTTCCACTGACGCTTCATGCTTGCTCAGTATGAGGGATTTTTGCAAAGCCATGGACAATGCAGACGACTCCCCCTGTAGCACTGCGCTTCTCCAGGAGTGAATGCTGCTTGTTGGGACTTTGATGCAATCAACTGGTTTCCTTATATAGGACATTTTTGACCAATCTGTATAATATGATTGATTTTGACTTTGTAAAGTGCCTCGAAATGACATGTTTATGAATTGGCGTTATATAAATAAAATTGAATTGAATTGAATTGTTAAAAAGTTCTCTACCCAATGATAAATTCTTCCACAAATTCACATTTTCCTCAATTTGATCAATAATCCCTCTTTCCACATCATATCATAAGCCTTTTCTATATCTAAGAACACTGCCAAAACACTTTCTTTATTAACTTTTGCTGTTAGTACCTCATGTTGTAAACACACAATTGGATCCATAGTATTCCTTCCTCTTCTGAAACCGCTTTGATAATTTGATAAGTACCCTTTTGATTCAACAAAATAAATTAATCTTTCAATTACCATTTTCTCCATAATTTTACTTAAACATGATGTTAAAGCAATAGGTCTATAATTTTCTGGTTTTGAGCTATCTTTACCCGTTTTTGGAATTGGAACCACAATAGCCTCTTTCCAACTTCTAGGTCATTTCCCATTTTCTATTATAAATATCTAATAATATTAATTTTGAGTATTCACTTAGCTTATTTATCATTATATACCATATTTGATCACTCCCTGGGGTTGACATCTTAACTTTCCTCATGGCTCGTCTTAACTCCGCTATAAAAAAATCGATTTTAATAATACTATTTCCTTCTTCTCTGTTTATCATATGTCCTTTTTCCAATAAAGTTATAGCTCTATCCGTTTTCTACTCTTCACTAATATTATTGGAACTATGTATTTGTACAAATGTTTGTGACAACATTGTTGCTTTTTTTTTTCATTAATAACTGCCGTTGTTCTATCACTAACTAAAACTGGATAACTATAATCCCTTTTAATACCATTCATTAGTTTAATCATTTTCCATACTTTCCCTATATCTGTTTCTCTTCCTAATGAATTACAATAATTTCTCCAATATTCTCTTTTTGTATTTCTTATAACTCTTTTTACTATAGCTTGCATCTTCTTGTATTGAATTAAATTTTGAAAATTCTGATTTCCTTATAGAATTTTAAAAGCTTTATTTCGGGATTTAATAGCCTGGTCACATTCTATTGTCCACCATGGAATTATCTTCTTTTTATGTATCCCTCCTTTTGTCATGATTTTGTTGTGGATGAACTCGGACACAGCACGCACACACAGAGAAGTTCGTTAAGACAGTTTATTGCAGGTAGATGGTGGTGACATGAGGAACCAGAGTTTACCAGTCGGAGGTGAAGGATGCAAGAGCTGGCTGGCAGGTACAGAGTCCAAAAACATGAGCCATAAGTCCAAGGCAAAACGGAGCTGGGCTGCTGCAGAACAAGGAACGAGACCAGGACGAAGACATCAAAACTTAGCAGCGCAGCCAAACAAAACCAAAACCTGACGAGACTGGAACCAATGCGGGGAAACTGGAGCAGACAGGCATGATGGTCAGGAACAAACACTACGAGCCAGCGACGAGGAAACAACCGAGGTGAGTTTATAAGGGGAGTCTGACAGGTGACGAGAATGAAGGCTAATTAGTGTCCAAACAAGGTGTGACTAATTGCTGCAGGAGGGTGAGCCGAGTGAACTGCACAAAAATGACAAGAAAAGAAACCAGACAAGACCTAAACCATGACACCTTTCTTTGGAACTGACTGTTGAACAGCTTCTATGATTGAACTACAAAAGATTTTGTTTAATGAATCAATACCAAGATTCATGTCAATTTCCTTAATTTTATCTTCACTTATTTCCTTATATTTCTCCCAATCTGCTCTACTAAATTACCAGTTACATAATCTTTCACACCCTCCATATGTTGCCCTATGTTCCCCACCACAATTACAGCATTTATCCTGAACATTTTCACCATATTCTTGTATTTTGTGGTCCCCTCCACATTTTAAACAGCTCTGTTTGCCCCTGCACACTGCAGCAAATGTGACCATATCTCTGACACTTGAAACACCGAAGTGGAGGTGGAACATAAGGCCTAACTGAATAACACAAGAAACCCACTTTGACTCTATCTGGAACTTCTGGAGTAGAAAATTCCAGAAGCACAGATAAGCTGTCAACTCGCTCATTATTAGCTGTTTTCTGCAATCTCTTTATATCCTTGACTTTAACATGATTTTATGTTTTAATTTCTCTAGATCTTCATTAACTGGAATTCCATAAATAACTCCTCGGGATCCTTTCTTTTCTCCCAACACTCTTTTACTTTCCACTCTTTTATTTCCAATACTCTCAACAGTCATTGCTTTCCTTTTTTGTTCTTCCAATTTACAAACATTTAACAAGCTTCCATCTCTCAGCGTTTTAGCCATTTCAACTTCCCCTATTTTCTTTTTTTGTTTCCTTAGAAACTATTTTTGGGCTCAGAGCAATATTTTCATCTTCCTTTTTGAATTTTAATGTTATCTTCACCTCCTCTTTCATGATCTTTTCAAAGTCTTCAGCTGATCCAAAATGCTGCAGCAAGAGTTCTGATGAAAATCAACAAGAGGGATCATATTTCTCCAATTTTAGCTTCCCTTAATTGGCTTCCTGTTAAATCAAGAATAGAATTTAAAATTCTTCTTCTAACGTATAAAGCCCTTAATAATCAAGCTCCATCATATATCAGAGCTCTGATTACCCCGTATGTTCCTAACAGAGCACATCGCTCTCAGACTGCAGGTCTGCTGGTGGTTCCTAGAGTCTCTAAAAGTAGAATGGGAGGCAGATCCTTTAGCTATCAGGCTCCTCTCCTGTGGAACCAACTCCCAGTTTTGGTCCGTGAGGCAGACACCTTGTCTACTTTTAAGACTAATCTTAAAACTTTCCTTTTTGACAAAGCTGATAGTTAGAGTGGCTCATGTTACCCTGAGCTACATCTATAGTTGTGCTGCTATAGGCTTAGGCTACTGGAGGACGTCAGGATCTAATTTTCTCACTCTATAGAGTTCTACTGTTCTTCAATTATGCATTACGTGTTGTCATTTCTGCTTTAACTTTCTGTTCTCTCTCTTTTATGTTCATAGTAGGTACACCTGGTCTGGCGTTCTGTTAACTGGGACATCATCCAAAGAAGACGGCTCACCCGCTATTACCATCTAATGTAGAACAGATTACTGGATCAATGTGTGCTTCTGTGCTTTTTTTGTCTCTCTTGTTGTGTCTCTGCTCTGTCTTCTGTAACCCCCAGTTGGTTGAGGCAGATGACCGTTCATACTGAGCCCGGTTCTGCTGGAGGTTTTCCTTCCCGTTAATGGGGAGTTTTTCTTCCCACTGTTGCTTCATGCTTGCTCAGTATGAGGGATTGCAGCAAAGCCATGTACAATGCAGACGACTCTCCCTGTGGCTCTACGCTTCTCCAGGAGTGAATGCTGCTTGTCGGGACTTTGATGCAATCAACCGGTTTCCTTATATAGGAACATTTTTGACCAATCTGTATAATCTGAGCCAATATGTATAATATGATTGAACGTAACTTTGTAAAGTGCCTTGAGATGACATGTTTCATGAATTGGCGCTATATAAATAAAATTGAATTGAATTGAATTATTGCATTTGACCTAATAAAAACATGAAGAATGTATTTTATTAGGTCAAATGTGTGTGTATATATATATATATATATATATATATATACATATATATATATATATATATATATATATATATATAGTGCATGTCATGCCAAGAGGCAACTCGTGTGTTTTTATATAAAGACAAATGAATTCAATTCAATTTTATTTATATAGTTCCAACATGTCATCTCTTTACAACCCCAGCGGTCCGGCCCAGTGGCCAAATGCATTATCATTATTCAACGGCTGTATCTCCTCGCTGCATCGACCAATCTGCACAAGATTTTTTGTGAGTCGTGGGGGAGCGCTGCCGAACAGGTTCGTGTGAATCGCCCGGTGGGCGGGCGGGGAAAATGCGTGACAGCTTCTGCGGTGGCTGGCGGCAGGCGGTGCGCGTACCCCAGCGGTGCTTGGCTGCGAGGGCCGCTCATCGCCGCTTGTTTTACTTGACGCCATTTTTCGACTTACGGTTGGAACAAAACAAATGTGCATATCTTTTATTGTTTTCTCATCACACCATTTTCAGTTACCATGGTGACAAAATTCTCCAAAAAACACAGAACAACTTTAGCCTACTTGCTCAATTTTCACTCTACGTGCACAAATTATACATCAACACGTAGGTATCTCTGTCTGGATTCAGGAAATTTAACCCTCATTGGTGTAGGTCTTTTAGATTTCTTGCAAATCACCTCAGACCGGCAACAACCATAAGTCAAACTTATTCGAAAAAGACAAAACAACTTCTGCCTACTTGCTCAATTTTCCCTCTACGTAGACAAATTATACATCAAAATGTAGGTCTTTTTGTCTGGATTCAGAAAATTTAAACCTCATTGGTGTAGGACTTATAGATTTTTTTTCATCACGCCATTTTCACCTACCCTGGTGACAAAATTGTCTAAAAAAACAACGAACAACTTTTGCCTACTTGCTCAATTTTCGATCTACGTGCACAAATTATACATCAAAACGTAGGTATACATCGTTTTTTTTTTTTGTTTGTTTTTTTTTTTTTTTTGTTTTTTACAAGTAACAATTAAATTACTTCAGTTATACGCACCACCAGGCGGGCGCTTTCTTCAACTTCTTCAGAAGTTGAACGATTCTAGTTAATAAATGTTAGTGTTAATCGCTAAAGGCTCATAGCCCTTGGATCACAAGCATTCAAATTAAATGTGTTATAGCTGAGTTTGAATGATCTATTATTAAATTCTAATAGCAAATTATGATTAATAATATTATTCATATTGAAACATGTTTGTGGGCATAACAGCCATTATTGATTCTCAGGTCTTCATTTCAACACTACTGGTTCCCTGACTGACATCCTTCAGAATTATTTAGCTTTAAGTCAAAAGAAAAATAAAGTTACTTTGGATTCAGATGTTGAAGATCAACCAGTTAATGTTCTAGATATTATATCTCTGTGGAATCACAAGGATCAGTTAGAAACTGGGTTCTTACTCTGAGTCTGAGGGTCCAGGTTCTTCACTGAAGTGTGGAGGTCTTCCTTTGGACCAGTCACTCCTCATAGACGGACAGCTGGATCCTGGAGGTTCTGCTCTCTGTCTGTGGTTCTGACCTCTGAAACACCAACATGTTGTTATTCAGATCACATCAATCAGTGAGAAACTCTGATAAAAACCAGAGCAGAAGCTCTGAACACAAACTGCTGCAGAGAAGCAGAAGCTTTAAAGATCTAGAAACATTCAGACGGTTCTGGTGGACCAAACTGAACATTATCTTAATAACCGGGTTCTACTGGTTTGGATCACATGGGTCCAACCAACACCTGCAGGACAACAGGCTCAGTCACAGTTTAATGGAGCTGATGAGATCAGATTTAGATGAATTATTCTACAAAGTACTTCTATAGTATACACTACTAGTACTACAAAGCCCAGAAAGTTCTGGACACGATCCGATTGATCCCATCTAGTCTGAGAAGGTGGAGAGCAGAGGATCTGGTCCCTGATAGCAGAACTAAAGCTGTTGATCTGGTCTGAGGAGCTGATGTGGCCGTCATTAAAGAACAGAACCCATGAACGGTCCATGAAGCAGAACCTTAAAACCAGAACAAAGCTGAAACCAGTGAGATGCTGAAGATCAACCAGTTAATGTTCTAGATATTATATCTCTGTGGAGTCACATGGATCAGTTAGAAACTGGGTTCTTACTCTGAGTCTAAGGGTCCAGGTTCAGAAGTGAAGTCTGGAGGTTTTCCTCTGGACCGGTCACTCCTGATAGACGGAAAGCTGGATCCTGGAGGTTCTGCTCTGTTCTCCATCTCCTGGACTTCAGTCAGCCTGAGAGAGGAACCAGAACCAGTCAGTTCCCAGTGATTCAGGTCCAGTCAGTGTTCTGTAGAGCAGAAAGCTGGTTCCCATCATGTGTGTAGAGGACCAGAGGAACCTGAGTTCAGCAGGTACCATCTGGGTCTGGATTGTCCTCTCCTTCACTACTTCATGCACCTCCTGATGTCTGCTGGGTGATCTCCTCAGAACCATCTGGAGAAGTTCTGGTTTCTTCAGAAAATGAAGCTAAAACTGAGGGTGAAACCTTTTCAGGTCTGAACTGGAATCCTGTTCCAGGTCTGTAGAAACATCCAGAGTGAATAAAGGAGGGAACATTTCCTCTGAAGTTCTGATGTGTTGGTTCTGAACACAGCGGCCCGCAAAGATGAACAAAGGAACTAAAAGGAAGTAAAACTTTCTGGAAATGACTGTTTTGTCCTTGATCTGAGCAGCTAAATGTCAAGATCTCATCACTGAGGTCTGGTTTGATCACCTATGCCACACACCTGTTTAACTCCGCCCTGTTTTTCATTACAGCTCACCTGTTCCACCTGCTTAGAACAGTATATATTCACTTTCCGAACCAGACAGCATTGCCAGATTATTTTCAAGCCTTAGGTGCGATATTTTCCAGCGTTTATACTTTGTCTGATTTCCTGATCCCGACCAGTTCCGTCTATCGACCACTGAGCCTGCCTGTCCTCTTACATTCTGTCTGCTTGATTGTGTACCGTACCTTGGACCTGTGACCCGACCACGTTTTGGATTATCCTCTGGCACCTCTTCGGATTTCTGACGAACCGGCTCTGACCTTGGACCGCATCCCCGACACCGATTCCGGATTATCCTTTTTTGATCATCCTGCTACTGTTTCCCTCCACGTCTCCGACCATCCGACGACTGCCGACGCACCAGCGTCCGGGACACTCAGGGCGGCCACCGCCGCGCAGCGTAAACAGCCAGCCGGCTGGGATTTTACATCGGACTCCGGAGCAAGTCTGGACATTGAGCTGAGGTTAGTGACCGTCACGTTTCTGAACAATCATCTCCTGATAGACGTGGTCACTAACCTACTGTCTCTGTCCTTAGTTTTCCTGCCGCTGACGTTGGAGTTGATTGCCCCGTTTCAGTTAAATAAACTGTTTATCGGAACTTACTGTTTGTCTGGTTTGAACACTGATTCCATCTAGTTCCGATCCTAACATAATAATCTGGCCCAAAAAAGAAATGGATTCATCACCAGACAAACAGTGGCGCGCCGGCGTAGAAAATTCTATTACTCAGCTTGAGTCTGGTGTGCGGGAGATTCTGGCTCACCTGCGCCGCCAGGATGCGTCCGCCCCCCCACTTCCGCATACGCCGGTTTCAGTCGTGACGTCACAGCCCGTCACACCAGCTTGTCAAGAGCCGCGTCTGTCTCCGCCTGAATTATTTAAGGGGGATCCCGATCAGTGCCGGGCTTTTCTTACGCAATGTGAGATGCACTTTGAATTACAGCCCTCAGCATTCCCGACAGAACGTGCAAGGATCGCCTATGTCATCTCCCAGTTAGCAGGAAAAGCTAAGATCTGGGGAACGTCAGAATGGCAGAATAGCTCCAGCATCTGTTATTCATACCGAGCATTTTCCAGGGAGCTGGTCCGTGTTTTCAGCCCAGTTCTCCCCTGTCGGGAAGCTACTAGGGGTTTGTTTGATCTTAGGCAGGGGGAGAGGTCTGTGGCAGACTATATTATAGATTTTCATCTTCTGGCAGCTGATAGTACTTGGAATGAGGACGCCCAGATGGACGTTTTTATTAGAGGACTTAACGAAAAAATAAAGGATGAATTATCGACCCGTGATTATCCTCAGAGCCTGAAGCAGTTGGAGGATCTGGCTGTTCGCATCGACCTGCGTTTAACGGAGCGTCGAAGAGAGCGCAAGGCGATGACGTCAGCACCTTACCGTTCTGTGTTTCCTGCACCGGCTGTTTTTCCTTCAGCAGCTCGGTTATCGGACCCCGAACCTATGCAGCTAGGGCAAACACGTCTTTCCAGGGAGGAGAGAATGAGACGTCATCAACTCAATCTGTGCCTGTACTGTGGAGGTGAGGGTCACCGTGTTAGATCGTGCCCGTTAAAAGATCAGGTTCAGCAGAGGAGGGGAGGACTCTGCTGAGCCGCACCGGACTCCCCGTCTCCCCAGACTTTTTGTTTCCAGTGACTCTCTTAACTAATTCTAAGACACACAATTTTTTTGCATTCGTGGACTCCGGTGCGGACACTGAATTCATGGACGAGGGATTTGCCAGACGGTTGGGAATTAAGCTGCTCCCATCCCCCGTTGCTCGAAGGGTTGTCGCTTTGGATGGTCATCAAATCAACCACTCCCATCTCATCTCGGAGCCTTTGGAACTTCTGGTCGGAGGTAATCATAGAGAGAAGTTGTCTTTTTTGATTATTGATTCTCCGCAGGTTCCAATAGTGTTAGGGGTTACTTGGTTAAAAAAGCACAATCCCCTGATTGACTGGCAGAAAGTCGAAGTATTAGGCTGGGCCCCCGCATGTTCCAGTTCATGTTTGTTTTCTGCTCAGTTCCAGCAGTTTTCGGATAATGAGGTTCTCAGAGATATGGTCGGGCAGTTTGTGTTTGTTTATCTGGACGACATTCTAATTTATTCTAAAGACTTGGAGACCCACAAGAAACACGTCAGATCAGTACTTCTCCGTCTACTCCAGAATCAGTTATTTGTCAAAGCAGAGAAATGCGAATTTCATGTTTCCACCATGTCATTTCTTGGGTTCATAGTTTCCCCAGACCAGATAGCCATGGATCCTGCTAAGATTCAGGCCGTTAGTGAATGGCCTACCCCTAAGGAGAGGAAACAATTGCAGAGGTTCCTGGGATTTGCTAACTTTTACAGACGCTTCATTAGGAACTATAGCCAGGTAGCATCTCCCCTTCATGTTCTTACCTCTTCTAAGGTCAGGTTCGTCTGGAACGAACAAGCCGATAAGGCTTTTCTCCGGTTAAAACAACTATTTACCTCAGCACCAGTATTGATTTCCCCCGACCCAGAGAGACAGTATATTGTAGAGGTAGATGCTTCCAGTACGGGGGTGGGAGCTATACTTAGTCAAGAGGCGGCTGACGGTCGAATTCATCCATGCGCTTTCTTCTCAAGAAGCCTTTCCAGCGCTGAAAGAAATTACGACGTGGGTGATCGTGAGCTCCTAGCAGTCAAGCTGGCTCTGGAGGAGTGGAGACATTGGCTGGAGGTGGCTAAACTTCCTTTTTTGGTTTGGACCGATCACAAGAACCTGGAGTATCTTAAAACAGCTAAGAGATTGAACTCCAGGCAGGCGAGGTGGGCACTTTTCTTTGGGAGGTTTAACTTTGCACTTTCTTATAGACCCGGGACAAAGAACGTGAAACCTGACGCCCTCTCCAGGATGTTCGAAGCGGACGAGGAGAGTACCAGTGGTGCAGAAGAATATATTCTCCCGGGATCTGTTAGATGTGCAGTTACTATGGTGGGCTTGGAGAGGGAGGTCAGAGACGCCCTCAAGAACCAGCCAGTTCCAGAAACCTGCCCTAAAGACTGCCTGTATGTTCCGGACAATCTGATCAACAAGGTACTGGACTTCTGTCACTGTTCCCGTCTTTTCTGTCATCCTGGTGTCGCTAGGACCATTCGGACCATCCGGTCTCAGTTTTGGTGGCCGACTCTGCGTTCGGACGTTAAGGAGTTTGTGGCAGCTTGCCTGCAGTGCAACCAGGCTAAAGATCCCAGACGACCTCCTTCTGGACTACTTCGTCCTCTGCCTGTACCTTCTCGACCATGGTCGAACATCGCCATGGACTTCATCACGGGTCTTCCTGTCTCAGAAGGTAACTCGGTCATCCTCACAGTCATCGATCGTTTCTCTAAGATGGTTCATCTTGTTCCACTGCCAAAACTTCCCACTGCCAAGGAGATGGGAAACATTCTGGCCAGGGAGGTTTTTCGGCTGCACGGACTCCCGACTGATATAGTGTCAGACAGAGGGCCCCAGTTCGTGGCTCAGTACTGGAAAGAGTTCTGTGCTATGCTGGGTATCTCTGTTAGCTTATCATCGGGTTTTCATCCGCAGACCGATGGCCAGACTGAAAGGGCAAACCAGGAGGTGGAGACCAAGCTGCGCATCATATGTGAATCTGATCCCACGAAGTGGACACACAATTTACCATGGATTGAACATGCCATTAATTCATCACCGTCTAGCACCACTGGTCTCTCTCCGTTCTATATTGTTCATGGTTTTCAGCCGCCGGTGTTCACCATCCAGGAGAGGGACTCTAAAGTGCCATCTGCCCGATTGTCTGCCTTGAGGTGCCAGCGGGCATGGAGAAGGGCCAGGAGAACGATTATCCAGATGTCAGAGAGCCAAACCCGTAATGCCAATCGTCGGAGGATTCCGGCACCCGAGTATCAAGTTGGACAGAAGGTTTGGCTCTCAACGAAGAATCTGCCATTGCGGGTTGACAGTCGGAAGCTGGCACCTCGCTACATCGGTCCTTTTTCCATTTCTAAGGTGGTGAATCCGGTGGCCATTCGCCTTCAGCTCCCTCACACCATGAAGATTCACCCAACGTTTCATGTGTCCCGGGTCAAGCCTGTTCACACCTCAAGATTCGTGCCCACCTCCAGACCCCCTCCACCCACCCGACTGATCGACGGTGACCCTGTGTACACTGTAAGGCGCATCCTTAGGTCCAGGAGGAGGGGCAGAGGCGTGCAGTACTTGGTGGACTGGGAGGGATACGGACCAGAGGAACGTTCCTGGATCCCATCCAGGTTCATCCTGGACAAGACTGTGATTAGGGATTTCCATAAGGAACATCCCGAACAGCCCAAGGGGGCGTCTGGAATCCGCCCTTAAGGGGGGGGTTCTGTCAAGATCTCATCACTGAGGTCTGGTTTGATCACCTATGCCACACACCTGTTTAACTCCGCCCTGTTTTTCATTACAGCTCACCTGTTCCACCTGCTTAGAACAGTATATATTCACTTTCCAAACCAGACAGCATTGCCAGATTATTTTCAAGCCTTAGGTGCGATATTTTCCAGCGTTTATACTTTGTCTGATTTCCTGATCCCGACCAGTTCCGTCTATCGACCACTGAGCCTGCCTGTCCTCTTACATTCTGTCTGCTTGATTGTGTACCGTACCTTGGACCTGTGACCCGACCACGTTTTGGATTATCCTCTGGCACCTCTTCGGATTTCTGACGAACCGGCTCTGACCTTGGACCGCATCCCCGACACCGATTCCGGATTATCCTTTTTTGATCATCCTGCTACTGTTTCCCTCCACGTCTCCGACCATCCGACGACTGCCGACGCACCAGCGTCCGGGACACTCAGGGCGGCCACCGCCGCGCAGCGTAAACAGCCAGCCGGCTGGGATTTTACATCGGACTCCGGAGCAAGTCTGGACATTGAGCTGAGGTTAGTGACCGTCACGTTTCTGAACAATCATCTCCTGATAGACGTGGTCACTAACCTACTGTCTCTGTCCTTAGTTTTCCTGCCGCTGACGTTGGAGTTGATTGCCCCGTTTCAGTTAAATAAACTGTTTATCGGAACTTACTGTTTGTCTGGTTTGAACACTGATTCCATCTAGTTCCGATCCTAACACTAAAAGGATTATCTGCCAACTGAATACGATTTAGCACTTAATATAGGATCAATTCATCTCCATCATCTTATTTCAAGGTCAGTATATCTAATTATCTTATTTTAGGGATGAAAATACTCATTCCATTGGCAGATAATCTGATTTAGCTGCTCAAATCAAGGACAAATACACTAATGTCCAGAAAGTTTTACTTCCTTTTAGTTCTCTTCTGCAGCTTGTAGCTCTTCTCTTGGACCATCCTGCAGGTCATTCTCCAGAAGAACAGCAGAGATGGATTTATCTGATTGAAGATTTTACCATGATGACCTCAATCAGAACCAAGATGTTCCTCTGAAAAAGATTTTATTTAGGAGGAACATCTTGGTGTTTCAGCTCCTTTATGACCAAAGTTATATGCAGGTGACCTGAAGGTTTTCTCTATTTATTTCTTTGGCTGTAGAATCCAAACTGTGCAGTGAGTGTCCTTCTGCCGTTTTGTCCAGGACTTCTTCAACTTTCACTATCTGACAGTTATTCAGTATTTATTGTGTTTCTGACGGAGCAATAACTGTTTAAAGGGCAAAGCAACAAACTTCAGGCAAGTCCTGTCTGCTGAATAAACGGCAATGAGAGGGTTAAAAGTGACGCTGTTACAAACTAGTCTGCATGAACTGCTGAACATTTCTGGCTCGTTTTTACTCCAAAGAAACTTTGATATTTGTCAATTAGGGCAGCGATTTAAAAGTATTAATAAACTATATGAAGCCTAGGCAGAAATTCAACTGAAGAAACTGAATTATTTACATTCATCCAATCAGAGGCTCATCTCCTCCGACGTAAGCCAATCAGCTTTGAACCAGACCTCCACGAAGCCCAATCAGCATCCAGAGTTCATCTTAAAGGTCTTCAAATCACGTCTCAGCCTGCTACCCAGCCAAAGCTCAAGCAGTGGTTGCCCAATGTCTGATTAGAACTGAGATGACCCTGATTCAACTCACCTCCATCCCTTCTCCACCATGGTAGCCAAGCTGCATTTGGCTTTCCCATGGTGCTCCTTCAACCTCGTCCCTATCAGAGTGTAATTCCTCCTGGACTCTGACTGCATTCCCTGTCACATCTCAATGGGTCCGGCAGAAGACCGCCATGTTGAGCCTGGTTCTGCCAGAGGTTTCTTCCCAAAGGGGAGTTTTTCCTCTCCACTGTCGCTTCATGCTTGCTCATCATGGATAGGTTCATGCAAACCTGTATTTATCCAAGCTGGACATCTATCTTTCTGGGTCCCTGAGTGAAGCACTAGTATCAGCTCTCCCAGTCTACTGGATCTCACCAATACAGCTCAAGCAGATCGTCTCACCAACTAGCGTCTATGGACTGAACCAACTTGGCCTATCTCAACTCCACCACCAGTTTCAGGCCTGGGGGGAAACATCCCTGTTCTCATACACCTGCTTATGCATATTAAAGTAAAATTCAACGCTAATGTTTCCTGCCGAGGTCTGAGCGCTAAAGTCTCAAAACAATTGTAGCAATAAAATTCTTCTAATTGTCTTTTTCTTTCCGTGTGAGTTTTTCAGATTGAATTAAAATAGAATTTATGTAAACAAAGACAACAGGCGATAATCAAACAGATGCTAGACAACTGAACACATCTGGATCAAACATGGTGCAGCCGTAGAGAAAACCAGGAAACCAGGAAATACAAGAAACGCCTCTGAAGGAGCAATTGGATCCACAACCAGGAGAAAAAGGAGAGAAAAACTCCAAATGGGCGTATTCTAAAGGACTCTGATTGGTGGCCTGCTGTGATGTCATCAGAGGCTGGTTGTAAAAGAACTAAATAGCAACCATGACATGTTGTTCTGCAGGAGACAAACTGTCTCTAGAGAGATTTTACAGAATGGTGCGGCTGCTGCTGCAAAGAATCAGAGATCAACTGAGAACAAAGTTTGATTTTCAGCTTTTATTCAGCAGCTAAATCACAATCTGCAGACTTCAAAGTTTTCAAAGCAATTTTCCTGATTCAGCTCAATTATTCATCTAGAACAGGATGTGAGTCTTTGACGTCAGCATTAGCTAAGATCATGAGGAAGAAGCAGCAGAGAACCGGTACCAGTTCTACTGAACAACTGGAGCTGCTACATGTGGAGAATGAAAAGTTCCATTTAGTAAAACATCTTTTGGTAAAAATGTTTTTTTTCTGTCAAAGGAACCAACCTGTGGGATGGTCTTCCCACAAATATGAGTCTGACTAGACTTTCCACTCAAAAAGCAAACAATGCTAAAGGCGCTTTTACATCATCTCCCATTTCCTCACGTTCAGTTTTTGTCTGAAGAAAAGAGACAAACGAAGGAAACTGAGCGTTTGTTGGTGCTGATAAGCAGGAAATCAGAGCCTGACCAGCACCACGGTTACATGAAGCAGCAGCTTGGTTCTGAAGGAGAACCAGACTGAGTTCTGTTCCTGGTTATGTTCACAGTCCACAGAGAGAAAACCAGAACAAGTTCACACTCACCCTGATCCAGAGTCTTCTCTCTGTTCTGTTCTGCTGCTAAATGGAGTCAGAACCTGTTTCTCCTGATCTGATACCTGACTGTAACTGACTCACCTGAGACTCCGCCCCCTGTCAAGGTGAGTTTACCTGAGTTTAAACACCTTTCCTTTCAGTTCTTCTCTTTTTATCAGCAGTGAACTACGCTGTAAAACTCTGAGGTCAGGTTGTAACTTGTCCGTTTTTCAGGTTTCTTCTCAGTTTTCAGCTCATTTCCAGTCAACATTTTATTGCATTCAGTAGTTTTGTTCTCTGGAAACATTTTATAGGGTCCTCACCCTTATAGAGTGGTGGTAAGAGACTTTTTCCCCCCACCCCCATCCATAATATTATGTTGCCCCCAAACCAAAAAGCCTAGCTCCTTCACTGGAGGCTGGTTAATTAGTCTCAGCAGCCTGATGGGTTAAAGGTGCAGCTCTATTAATGTCATTTACTGAGGATCAATAAACAGGAAAAGTATTGAATAATCCTGAATAACAAGTGGAACCATTTACAAAAAATATATATACATGTACATCTCCTTGTTTTTGATTGCTACATGGAGCACTTCTCACCAGGCTGGTGGGTAAAAATAGAGAAAAAGAGAAAATAATCTGCAGCAATAAGCTTTAAAGTGCTTGTATTTGCTCTGTGATCCAGGGACCAATTGACTTTTCTAAACTCCTCTATTCACCTTCCAGAGCTGTGCCCTGGGCAGAGCTGCTGTCTATCTGCTTTTTGTTCTCACCTTCTTTTTCCTCCATTTTCTGTTGGTCATTTTACAAAATCTAACAGCTTTCCTACCAGAAGGCAAAGCCAGTAAGATGCTGACAGGTGAGAGCGCATTAATATCAGATAGATAAAGTAGTAAAATGACTGGAGAGTAAACAGAAGCAGATCTAAATAATGATGAGGATGAAATAAGGTGCGTTCAAACATTTTGATGCTGCGTGACGATTAATTAGAAAGAACCAGACTTTGTGTCTGAGCCTCCATCTTTAATCCTCATGTGGCATTATGCCCTGCTGGCCCTGAACGCACCATACAGGTGCCTGAATCTAATTGGTTGTGGTGCTGTCTGTATATAAAGGGCCCTCCCTCACCTGGCAGACATGTCTGTCTTCTGGTTCAGACCTCGGCGTTTGCTGGTGCTGCATGCTAGCTGCATACAAATGCACGCATGAAAGACTGACATTTATCTCAGACCAATTCTTCCTGTGGTAAGAAGCTTCCCACACTCTTAATGTTTGCTTAACTTAGCTTTAGCTCAGCTTTACCTGTGTATCCAGGTGGCCAGTACACTGTTTGATTCCCCTCCCTGCTTGAGGCACTACACAGAGCTCAGGGGTAAGTGAGAAGCTTATTTTCTGTACACATTCAGATTCTATTTTTGACATCTACTTTTGATAGACGCTGCTGTTTGTCCTTGGCTGGCTGTTTGCCAGACTGTTACTCCGAGCTGCCGCTCGCCTGCTACCTTGGGTATCCATCGTCTGCTGACTACCTGTCAACCTGGTTGCCGTAAAGCTGGCTCCTGGCCCTCGTCCACTGTGGCTGATTTGGGCTGGTTTGCGACCAGCTCTACTGATTCTTCTGGTGCTTCTCTGGGTGGCGCGAGCTGTGGTGTGGCCGTGTGCCCCAAGACGGATTCCTAATTATAACTGCTGCTTGAGTTGTTGTGGACTGAACTGTATCATTTAATGCATGTCATTTGAGTGTCTATTTGTATATTTGCCAGGAACAGCCAGCTCGTGGTGTTGGCGGTGGACTTTCCGGGTGGTGGTGCTTTTTGGTTTGGTGCATGATTTTCTTTTATTTTTGTTTGCTGCGTTTCTTTTGTACACCACTACCCTGATTTGGATTGCCACCTAGAGTGAGCCAAACTGTCATTTTACTGTGTGGTTGGTTTTAATGTAGTATGTTTTATCAAACTGAACCCAAAACAATTGTGCAATAAATAAAATTATTGAATTGGGTGAGATTGTCTCAAGCCTCATCTGTAGCGGGCCGGTGTGCCTTAAAGGTGACTTGGAGGAGAATTAATTACAACCGTATAATTGTTAAATTGGTTTTTATTAATTCAAGTTGCCCATTTGTAAAACACTGGTACCGCCACATTTTGGCGTTGTTGACAGGATTTGAGGCTGAGACTCTTTCACTGTTTTTTTTTTTTTTGTTTTTTTTTTATTCTGTGATCTCTATGCTCAAGCAGTATTTTTTTTTATTTTTGTGTGCCAAGGACAAACAGCAGTGGTTCATTTATTTTCTTGAGCTGGTCATTTGTAGTAATGGAGGAAGAGCTACTGGAATTGAAGACCCTGGTTGCTCAATTAAAGGCTGACAACGAGAGACTGCGTGCAGAGCGTTCACCTTCCACATCTAGCTCCAGTGCTGGGCCGTCTTCAGCTCCTGCACCACCCGCTGCCCAAGTAACGGACAGGTTAGTGTTTGTTCCCCGCGATCGTAAGTGTCCTATGTTTAGGGGACGGATGGGGATTAGTGCGAGCGAGTGGGTGGACGAGGTACAGGCGTGTATACGGGCACGAAATTTGTCATTAGCAGATCAGGCCTTCTTTTTGTATGACCATTTAGAAGGCGAGGCTAGGGATGAGATTAAATATCGTTCTAGTCAGGAACGAGGGGATCCAGCTACAATCATTTCTATCCTCAAGGAGCTTTATGGATGTAATGAGTCACATGTTGCATTACAGGAGGCCTTTTTCTCCAGAAAGCAATTAGAGGGGGAAACATTGCAAGAGTTCTCCCTTGCTTTGATGAGCCTAATGGAGAAAGTGAAAGCACAGGCACCTAGGGACATGCCTAATGCTGAAGTTCTCTTGCGTGACCAGTTCATGGAATATGTTCTTGATGGTGCGCTCCGTCGTGCGTTAAAACAGTATGTTCGTCTGAAACCGGCAGCCACACTGCTTGATGTCAGAGGTGAGGCAATGAGGTGGGAATTACAGGGTTTGCCAGCTAGTATGCGAGGCCGGAGTAATTCTCTGCCTTTAGCGCCCAGTTTTCAGTTTGCTGTGCGTGGTGGTTCACCAGTTACTACTAGCCCCACTAACAGAGAAATTGACGAGTTAAAAGAGCTTTTAAAACAGCAACAGGAGCAGCTTAATCGGCTTACTCAAAGCATTACCCTCCTTCAAACTGCACAAGAGCGCAGTCGCTCTCCACGTCACGGTCCTATTATATGTCAACGGTGCCAACAGCCCAGACATATTGCTAGGGAGTGTGGGGGGCCACATGTTGCCGTCCATCAGCCGTCTTTGTCAGGGTCACATCAGGGGGGCCGGCTTTCGGAAAACTAGTGCCCACCGCGTTGCAGAGCCACAGCTCGGGTGGGGCATCCATAGGCTCAACTAATGGTTTGTGTTCAGCAGATGCACCTACATTAATTGCTTCTTGCCCACATATCGAAGTGGACATGGCTGGAGTAAGGGTGCCTTGCCTGGTTGACACGGGTTCAATGGTGTCCACTATTACAGAGAGCTTCTTTATTGAATTCTTTGAGCCCTGGGGTGAAGAGCGTTTGAGAGCTTGCCACTGGCTACAGCTAAAAGCAGCAAACGGTCTCCCTATTCCTTACATCGGCTATTTGGAAGTATCTATTGAACTGTGTGGCAAGTTGATGCCCCACTGTGGGGTGTTGGTGGTGAGAAACCCTCCTGATGGTGGTTCAGCTTCCGTTCCTGGTGTGTTGGGGATGAATGTTATAAATAAGTGTTACCAAGAGCTATTTGGACAGCATGGTAATGCTCTGTTTAATACAACTCCTGTTGTGGCATCTCCCAAACCCTTGGTTAATGCTTTACAGAAATGTCATGCAGCTGAAATGCAGCAGACTCTGAAGCAGCCTAGTAAGGTTAGGGTGCGTGGTGGGAGGGCCTGCCGCATTCCAGGGGGTGTAGTGAAGATTGTGCCTACCACATGCTGTGATAAATACTCAGGCACTACAGTCTTGTTTGAACCATCTGAATCTGGCTTACCAGCGGGTTTGTTAGCATCCCCTGCTTTAGTTCGGGTTATCCGGGGGACTGCTTATGTCCCAGTGGTAAATGTGGGCCACACAGATGTTTTGCTTTACCCTCGCACCACTGTGGGAACTTTAAATAGTGTTGGTGTGGTGAGTCTTCCAGAAGGTGTAACTGAAGTCCCATTATTTGTAAATATGTCTTCCCAAACAGCTGCTGCCCCTGCCTCAGATGGGATCGAGGCAATTGATTTATCATCTTTGCCTGTGGAGGAACAGGGTCGGGTGCGAGCACTGTTGGGTAAATACACTTCTGTGTTTGCAACTAACGATAAGGATTTGGGTTGCACCAACCTCGTTAGCCATGACATTCCACTTCTTGATGACGTGCCCGTTCGGCAACGTTATCGTCGAATTCCTCCATCGGAGTATGAAATTGTGAAGGACCACATAAATCAGCTTTTGGCAGCAAATGTCATTAGGGAAAGCTCCAGCCCCTATGCATCACCAATTGTGCTTGTTCGCAAAAAGGATGGCAGCATTAGGCTCTGTGTTGATTATCGTCAGCTTAACAGCAAGACACGGAAGGACGCTTTTCCACTCCCTCGCATTGAAGAGTCCCTTGATGCTTTGACAGGGGCACGGTGGTTTTCCACTATGGACTTGGCCAGTGGTTACAATCAGGTTCCTGTCACGGCAAGTGATCGCCATAAAACCGCATTTTGTACACCTTTTGGCCTTTTCGAGTGGAATCGCATGCCTTTTGGCCTATGCAATGCCCCGAGCACATTCCAACGCTTGATGCAGCGCATTTTTGGTGACCAGCAATGCCAATCCCTCTTACTGTATTTAGATGACATTGTTGTGTTTTCATCCTCTGTACAGCAACATCTTGAGAGGCTGGATGTGGTGTTGGGACGGCTGCAAAAGGAGGGCCTTAAAGCCAAGCTGAGTAAATGCCGTTTTTTTCAGCAGGAGGTGCACTACCTGGGCCATGTAATTTCTGACAAGGGAGTAGCCACTGATCCAGCTAAAATCGAGGTCGTAGCAAATTGGCCTTTACCCACCACGGCCACTGAGTTGCGTTCCTTTTTGGGATTCGCTAGCTACTACCGCAGGTTTGTAGAAGGTTTTGCTAAGATGGCTGCCCCCTTGCATCGTAGAGCAGCAGAGCTAACTGGTAAAGGGTCTAAAAACAGGGCTGCCCAGATAATTGTTGGAGCCTGGACTGAGGAGTGCCAACAGAGTTTTGAGGCTATAAAAACCAAGCTCACGTCTACTCCAGTCCTTGCTTATGCAGATTTTTCCCTCCCTTTCATTCTAGAGGTGGACGCAAGCAACACTGGGTTGGGAGCGGTCTTGTCACAAGAACAGGATGGGAAGATAAGACCCATTGCTTTTGCCAGCCGCGGGTTAAGACCTAACGAGCGAAATATGTCAAATTACAGCTCAATGAAATTGGAGCTGTTGGGCCTTAAATGGGCAATGACAGAAAAATTTAGAGACTACCTTTTGGGCCACAGGTGTATTGTCTACACAGACAATAATCCTCTGAGCCATTTGGACTCAGCTAAGCTTGGAGCAGCGTTGGGCAGCCCAGCTTGCTTCCTTTAACTTCGAGTTAAGATATAGGTCTGCTAAGTATAAACAAAAAGCCGACGCTTTATCTCGCTGGCCTTGGCCGGCTCCCCCTGAAGTGACTTCTTTGGTTTCAGGTACTCTTGTACCTCAGCCATTACAGCAAGCTGTGCAGAGTGAGCAAACGCAAGCCACCCAGTCCTCTATAACTGTCTTTCCCTCTATTGCCCCCGGTGATCTCCATGTCCTTCAGCAGGCTGATCCGGTCCTTCAGGAAGTTCTTTCCTTTTGGAAAAGAAAAGAGCGGCCAAATCGTACCGAGCGGCAAGGGCTTTCACGATCTGCCCTTGCATTGCTCAGCCAGTGGGATCACCTGACTGAGTTGGAGGGTCTAATGTATCGGCGGGTGTATCGACCAGATGGCGGTGGGGTAGTATACCAACTCCTCCTGCCGCAGGCCCTAACCAAGGACATCCTGACTCAGGTCCATCAGGAGCATGGACACCAGGGAGTGGATCGGACTTTAGCTGTGCTACGGTCTCGCTGCTATTGGCCAGGTATGTCACGAGAGGTAACAGACTGGTGTAAAACCTGTGAGCGGTGCCAGGTGGCCAAGGATAGTCAGCCACCTGCTCGTGGCTTCTTGGGGCATTTGCTTGCATCAAAACCAAATGAAATTTTGGCAATGGATTTTACTTTGTTAGAGCCAACTCCATCTGGGCTAGAAAATGTACTGGTACTGACTGACGTTTTTTCTAAATATACATTAGCTGTCCCAACTAGGGATCAGCGCGCTTCTACTGTAGCGCACGTCCTGGTCACTGAATGGTTTGCAAAATTTGGAGTACCAGCACGCATCCATTCAGACCAGGGCCGCAACTTTGAAAGCACTTTGATCCAACAGCTTTGCAGTCTGTACGGCATTATTAAATCTCGTACCACACCTTACCATCCAGCTGGTAATGGGCAATGTGAACGTTTTAACAGGACGCTTCACAATCTGTTGAGAACTTTGCCCACATCCCGGAAACGAGACTGGACTGCTTGTTTGCCCCAGTTGCTTTATGCATATAACACCACCCCTCATCAATCAACTGGTGAGTCACCATTTTTCTTGATATTTGGTCAAGAACCACGTCTTCCAGTTGATTTCTTGCTGGGAAGAGTTCAAAACCCAGTTGCCGGAACTGTTCATGAGTGGGTCAAAGAACACCAGACCCGCCTACAAATCGCATTTGAGGGTGCTAGAGAGAAACTGAGGACTTCTGCAGGACGCAGAAAAGCTAATCATGATAAAAGCATCAAAGAAGCTCCACTTAAGGAGGGCCAGCTTGTGTTACTCCGAAATCTGGAGAGTAAAGGTCGTCAGAAAACTCAGGATTTGTGGAGTTCAGTGAAACATATAGTTATCCAAGTGAGGGTGGGGTAGTGTACTCAGTGGCACCTGTTCATGACCAGACTAGGGTACGAAGGGTACATCGCTCTTTGTTAAAGATTCTGATTGATGCGGAAGCACCTACTCCAGTTTCAGTGGAAGTTGCGTCTCCTGAACATTATTCCATTTCAGAAGGAGAGCTGTCATTTGAGGGTGATTTGTTCTTGAAGCCATGGCCTCGGGAGCAGGTAACATCTGCCCCACCTGTTGCTGTGGCCTCTGGTGCTGTTCCTAGGGCTTCAGGACCTACTGTGGCTCCTTCTGGCGTGACCACAAATCAACCTACCTCATTACCAGTTGTACCAGTTGCAGAGCCTGGTCCCAGCGAGGTGTCGGTGCGTAAATCGGTACGATCAACTGCTGGCCAGCATCATAATCTCCATCATCTTCCAAGGCCAGCACTGAGAGAAACTCCATCATCTAGTACCATATCTGCTGTATTTCGACCTTGGTGTTAAGTTAGACCATCGTCGGGACGTCGATGCAGTTTGGGGGAGTGGAATGTGGCAGTATGCCCTGCTGGCCCTGAACGCACCATACAGGTGCCTGAATCTAATTGGTTGTGGTGCTGTCTGTATATAAAGGGCCCTCCCTCACCTGGCAGACATGTCTGTCTTCTGGTTCAGACCTCGGCGTTTGCTGGTGCTGCATGCTAGCTGCATACAAATGCACGCATGAAAGACTGACATTTATCTCAGACCAATTCTTCCTGTGGTAAGAAGCTTCCCACACTCTTAATGTTTGCTTAACTTAGCTTTAGCTCAGCTTTACCTGTGTATCCAGGTGGCCAGTACACTGTTTGATTCCCCTCCCTGCTTGAGGCACTACACAGAGCTCAGGGGTAAGTGAGAAGCTTATTTTCTGTACACATTCAGATTCTATTTTTGACATCTACTTTTGATAGACGCTGCTGTTTGTCCTTGGCTGGCTGTTTGCCAGACTGTTACTCCGAGCTGCCGCTCGCCTGCTACCTTGGGTATCCATCGTCTGCTGACTACCTGTCAACCTGGTTGCCGTAAAGCTGGCTCCTGGCCCTCGTCCACTGTGGCTGATTTGGGCTGGTTTGCGACCAGCTCTACTGATTCTTCTGGTGCTTCTCTGGGTGGCGCGAGCTGTGGTGTGGCCGTGTGCCCCAAGACGGATTCCTAATTATAACTGCTGCTTGAGTTGTTGTGGACTGAACTGTATCATTTAATGCATGTCATTTGAGTGTCTATTTGTATATTTGCCAGGAACAGCCAGCTCGTGGTGTTGGCGGTGGACTTTCCGGGTGGTGGTGCTTTTTGGTTTGGTGCATGATTTTCTTTTATTTTTGTTTGCTGCGTTTCTTTTGTACGCCACTACCCTGATTTGGACTGCCACCTAGAGTGAGCCAAACTGTCATTTTACTGTGTGATTGGTTTTAATGTAGTATGTTTTATCAAACTGAACCCAAAACAATTGTGCAATAAATAAAATTATTGAATTGGGTGAGATTGTCTCAAGCCTCATCTGTAGCGGGCCGATGTGCCTTAAAGGTGACTTGGAGGAGAATTAATTACAACCGTATAATTGTTAAATTGGTTTTTATTAATTCAAGTTGCCCATTTGTAAAACACTGGTACCGCCACACTCATATCTGGAACTTTGGATCAGAACTATGACTTCCTCTTTATAATTAGATTTATTATTAACTTTAATATTATAGCTGCTCAGCTTTGTCCTCCTGGTTCTGATCACGTTCCTCCATCTTGTGGCTTTATTCAGTCTGAGAGGAAACGGGAAGTGACTGTGAGCTCACAGCTAAAGAATCTGAACAAACGGGTCGGTCCAAGATTCTCACTGAGAGAACAAAGGTTTAACTTCCTAGTTCAACTGTCAGAGAATAAAAACATCTTCTGTTTCCTGAGAAGATGTGAATAATTAAAGCTGAAGCAGAACCAGACTGGGTTCTGGTACTGGTTCCGTTTACAGAGAGAAAACCAGGAGAAGTTAAGCCACCCTGATCCAGGTTCTTCTCTTTGCTCTGATCTAAACTGACTGCAGTCTGAACCTGACTGGACCTGCTTCTCCTGATCTCATCACACCTGACTCCTCTGAGGCTCCGCCCCTTCTCACAGAACAGGTGAGTCTACCTGTGTGGAACAAGGTTTAGATTCCTTTCTGCTCATCTCTGCATTGACAGCAAACTGGCCCTAAATGACTGCCCAGTGCTGCAGTCAGTAGCTCTGTTAGCTTGCAGCAAGAAGATCCTGGGTTCAACACCTGGGTTTACCTGGAAGAACCCAGGTGTTCTCTCTGGGAGCTCTGGCTTCCTCACACAGTCCAGAAACATGATTGTTAGGTTAAATGGTGACTCTAAGTTACCCTTAGGTGTGTGAGGAGGAGACGGGATCTGAGTGTCTGATTACAGGGAAATAATTGACTGGTTTTAGTCTATGTTCCTTTTCTTTATTCAGGATCATGAAGAGTTGTCTCCGGTGGGAGACAACATTCTTCAACAAAGGTGATTTACACCCCAATAGGATTTTTTTAACAGGGGAAATCACCTTTCAGTGTTGCCACAGCTCCTTAACAAGGAACTCGTTGCTGATGAATAGAGGGACATCTGATAAAATCACCCTGGTAGCGGCTGCGTGAGCGGAGACACCTGGAGGAACGAGCCATTCACCGAGATGCCTTATTCCATTAACAGGTGCGCCTGCTCCACCTTCCAGCTTTTTTGTTTTTTTTGGACAGAAGACCTATGAACCTATAGGTCTGTTTAAAATACAATGACTAAAAATAAATAAATAGAATGAGATTCAATACTTTATTGTCATATAGACTTTAATGCACGCAACCAGGGTCTGTAACACAGACATCACCAGTTCTCAGGTGAATATATGCGCTATTAATTAAACTTCACACTAACACTTATGCTAGGTGAAAGATTGCTAATGAAAAGGCTCCATCCATGTTTAGCTGGACTCTAATCTTTCTTTCTACGCTGTAAAACATTCAGTCCTGGTTCTACGGGGATCATTTCTCCCTGAAATCATCTGCAAGTGTTCAGCAAATGTTCCCACAGTCAGCTTCACTTCTCCCAGCTTGGAGTCCCAGAAAAGATTGATTTCATGTGTGATTTCTGGGAATCTTCTGCTGATGTTTTTGCTGAAAGCCAAAGTGGAAGAAGATCCCAGTCAGAGCTGCAGGTCCAGTAAAGTTCTGCTCAGCAGACTGGTCAGCAGCTCAGCTCAGTCTGCTGAGGATCTGGAGATGTTGAGGCTCTCAGCAGCTTTAGGTGAGTCTGATTCCAGGAGATCTCTCCAAAGTGTCTCCAAGTGTCCTGTCCTCCTGAGATGTTTCAGAGCAGCATCCTAACAGCACAGCTGAGGAAACGTGTTGCTTGACTGCTGCTGCTGCTCTCACTTCTTCTTCTTCTTCTTCGTGTGGGAGGAGTGTGAGTGAAGGAGCGGAAGAGAGAGTGCGTGAGAAAACTCTGTTTGAGTGGTTTCTCTTACTTTTTTCTGTCCTTTTTCACTGGGTGAGTGTAAATATTGTGTATATAGTTGTTTTACTTTGGTTGTTAAGGTTTTTTGGTGGGTTTTGTGGGGTTTGGTGGCCGTCGGGTTTTGCCTGAAACTTCTAAACAGACTAATTGGCATTTTAGACTGTATCTGGTTAGCAGAACTAATCCAGCGTGCAGCCATGACTGGTTCTGAATGAAGGATTTATCTGGGAGCTGCTCTCCCCCTTTGCCTCCTGCTTCGTACTTTCACCACTGGTTAAGACCAAAAAAAATCATGACTTTGATTGTTCTTACTGCTGCTCTGTTAACTGGATCATCCATGCATTTAAATTTTAGTTGTAGTTCTCTTAGCCTTGCGCATGTGCTCAGTTACGCACTCTATTTGCACCATACACTGTTGCCAATTATGACACTATTTTCTCTCTGTGAAGTATTTGATAGAGTGCAGGTCAGAGAATCTGGGCGCTGTTCATAGGGGAAACTAGAAACGTGGTTACAAACACATGCAGTGTTATTGAGGAAAACTAAAATAACTGCGCTCATTCTGTGTGTAGGTGACTGAACTTCTCTCTCAGAGAAGCAAACCGTTTTTTTCCCCCAAAGTAAAATCACAAAAAAAGTAACGTAACGTGAATTGGATAAGGAATTTTAATCTGATTACTAGTTTGTAAAAAGTAACGGGTTTTTGATCTTCATTAAAAAAGTAGAAACAATAGAGTAACGCCCTACTAAGTAAGGCGTTGCTGGCATCATTCTCCATCGCTGCTCTTGAATCGACCCGACCTTTTCCAAACACAGTTAAATCAAACACAATTACAATAAACAATTTTCCAACAATTTTAAAACCAATAAACGACCCCCTCTTTTGTCATCAGCACCTCACCATTCACCTCATCATCATCATCATCTTCCCATTCATCTCACAGAACTTTGGTAAGCCTTCGCTGCACTTCTCTTCTATTGCTTATCTTGCTGTTCTCTGTTCTTAGTTATCAATTCAAGTTTCTCTGCTTTCTGGGCATACAGACGCACTGGCCTCGACCTCGGCTATTTTTGGGGGGAACATCCCTATTCTCATACACCTGCTTATGCATATTGAAGTATAATTCAGCGTGAATGTTTCCTGCCATGGTCTGAGTGCCAAAGTCTTAAAATATTGCATCAATAACTTCTTCTAATTGTCTCTTCTTTCCGTGTGAGTTTTTCGGATTGAAATAACTGCGCTCATTCTTAGTCTGTCATCATGGTCCCAAAGGCAGCTGCAATATGCCGCAGCGCTGCGCACCGATGGCAGGACGCTATGTGGAGAAATGCAGGCAGATGGAAAGAATAGCAATGAGCTTCTCTGTTCATGTGAACATCTTTAAAATAATAGAAGAAAAATGGAGGCAGGACCTGTGGCAGACTGGACAGGTTATGGTTTCATTTTCTGAACGCAGTCTCAGTCAGAAACGGCTCCACATGATCTCTGCAGAGACCCAGGAAACTGTTTTAATGGAGAACTTCTGCTGTTTGACCTTTTCCTTTATTAAATACATTGGTATTATAAAAATAAAAGAAAACGACTGTTTTGTCAACAACATTTCAACAAAGCAGAAGAAAAACTCTGAGTTTAATAAGAAAATATTCCAGCTGCCAAATCCAATGAACAAAGGCAGTGAAAAGCCATTTTTCTCCTTATTCTAGCGGTTGGTGGATCAGTGACGGTCCTCATGTCAGACCAACAGCCTCCGTGGACTAAAGAGCTCCTCTGGTCTCCAAAGTCCAACCAGCGTCTTCATCTGCTCTTCATCCACAAACTGCTGCCTGACAGCCTGGAGCTGAACAAAGATCACCACAGCTGCTGCTTTGCCTCAGAAGGAAAGAAGGGAAGATTCTGAGCAGATGTGGACTTGGTAATAGTTCACAGCTTCATAGTCACTTCCCACATCAGTTCATAGGCCACATAGTTGCATACTTGAAGAAGTGCGACAGAGGCCTTGATGGTAGCAACATGTTTGTGAGGATGATGAAGATGGAGAAGAAGATCTGCTGTCACATGCTGAGGCTCCAAACTAACTGAAGGGAGAAAATATTGTCATATTTCTGCTGTCATTAGTCCTCATACCTCTAAGTTATGTTTCTGATAGAGGAACAAACTGATTTCTGCATTCAAAGATGTTCAGTGTTGGGATGCAGAGTTTCTTTGACATAATCTGGATTTTGTTCCAGTTATAATAGCTTGACTGACGACCTCTGTTTTCTCCATTGATCAGGACTGTAGCAACTTCAAAGCTGCAAATTTACTCTGATCCAGAACCAGCAAAGCAAACGTGACGTAACTGGTGGATCTGGAGCTGCTGCCAACATGAAATACCATTAATGTTGTTGAACTGGTGGCGAAAGGTGTGTTAATTAATCTGAGCAGAAGTCATTACCTGTGGTTAAAGATGGAAAACCCTCAGATGCTGTCCAGAAATGCTGAATTCTCAGTTATTTTCATATTTTCCATGTATTTATCAGTTTTTTCTTCTTGAAACAGGCTGCAAGATCCAGAATGTGTCATCACTGAGCTGCTGAAAAAATGTCAGGACAAAAACATTGATCTGCATTTCATAGACGACGCTGCGTGGGAAGTTTTCTCACAGATGCATGTGAGCATCTTCCTGAATGTTTGACTCAATATTTCTGTTCATATTAAGAACTCACTGTATTGTGTTGATAGAAAACCAGAGAAGCTCTTCCTAAAGGTTTTCTCCATGGCTGTAGCGGCATTTCTTGTTTTGGGACATAAACTGCGGGCTCAGCTTATTTTTTTATTTGCTGGGACTAAAACTATTTAGCCAAATTGTAGCAGATGTTTCATCCTAGGTACATACCTGCACATGAAGAAATTATTCACTCCATTCTTTGTGCCATATGGGAGTTAGGTCCATTTTGACCTTTTGTCCCTGGCTCTCGCCGATTGGGAGCAACAGGAAAACATCTGGAATCGGTTATTTACTAGGACTGTTCCAAGATATGTCAAGTAGTGGAAATAATCGCTCTGTTGTTGTAATTTTCGTGATAAACACTTCCCAGAATTTAAGCCCTGTTGCCAATTGACGTCAATAGCGTGTAGCGCACACACACCAATGGAGACACACAGACACTTGTGTTTAACGCACACACATTATGTTCCTTTAAAATGACGACCATTGTATTTGAATGTCAGAATTCGCTCCGGAAACCCGTTTGTACGTTTCTAGGCATAATAAAGACGAATTCTCGTTGTTAAGACAAAGGAACGCCATTTTCTCTGAGTCTTTCTTTCTTTTTATAAGGTTAATAGTTAAGTAATTCTCCCACAAAATTGGTGAACCCCGGACGTGATAGGAAAAAAAAAAAGGGAGTTTTGCCTTCCCGGACAGACGGCTTGGGTTCCCCCGCGCGGACCTGGCCCCTCCGCGCCGGGTGGAGGAGAGAGGACAGAGGTGAGTGAAAATAAATTTTTACTGCTCTGTCTTCTGCTCTCTCTGCTTGTTAGCGATGAATCTGCCGCCTGTGTAATTGGAATTGGGAAGAGCGTTGTTTGTGATTGATTGACAGACGGGAGTGGTCGTTCCTTTGGCTTGACATCTATTTGGTATTTTTCTACGTAGAAAAATAAGTTGTCTAAACATCAAAAGATTTGGAATGATATTTGCTTCCTCCACAGTTGGGCACACATGACAACTTAAAGAAGTGATTGGTTACTCCCAGCCGCTTTTATCGGATGTCCCGTCAAATATGACGTTAGAAGCGACGGCGTATAAGAAATTAATCGGACCAGTACGGGTCTTTGCTGAAGTTTTTCTAATATACATAACTTTTTAGAATCAAAGAGATAATTTCTGAAAGAATTGATCTTATAAATGTTCGGTTGGTCGGAGTCTTTAGGGCGCGGCCCTGTTAATGTAAGCGCTTGAAAAAGAATAAGGCAGTTCTCGGATCATTCCATGCGTGGAACTCCGATGAAAATGTGGCCTTAACAGAGTTGACTGCAGTCTGTTTTTGGTTGAGTACTCCAGGTTTAGGCAAACGAGGTTAAAGCCTCCTATCAAATTTGAAGCAAAGAGGCCTTGCTGGTGCACGTGAAGTATAAATGTTTATTTTTAACTTTTTTTTTTGCTCTGGGTCCCATAAAAAACCTGATTTAAATTTTCTGTGCGCACAGTTAAAATCCAGGAACATTGAACATTTGGACCTTTAAGAAAAACAATAAGTCTCCCGGGAGAGTGAGAGTGAAAGGAAAACGTGAGAATGTGGGAATGTTGAAAGGTGATGATTAAGAATGTGTGATTGTTGTTGACGTCTACGTGTGATTATAAAGGATGAGAGCTTTATTGGATGACTAAAACGCATGGATGAGTGAAAATGCATGGTTGCTTTTGTTTTGTTTTTGTTTTTTTGTATTCAAGTCCCACTGTTAGAGGTAAAGTGTCTAGGTTGATGAGCTAAAAAGTGCTTGGAAACTTTTATTGTTGTAAGGAAATCTTGGTGGACCAAGGTGTGTATACTTTTTGAAGCTGTTATGTTGTTAAGATGTGGGTGCAGGTATTTAAACTTTGTATTTGTAAGACTGTTTGTTTGGGGAAGGAGACGGCTCCGTCTGCCTTTTTGCCTGTCAGTGGGGCAGAACCACTGGCAGGCTGAGTTATTTTTAGCCTGTTAGTTAAAGACTGCCAAGTAGCTCTCTCCCCCGCCCGAAGGAAAATCTTGCACACACACACTAAGTTCTCCTCAGGCAGAGGAACCACACATACAGCTCTACGCAGGCAAGGAGAGCCACACACACAATGCTTTTCACTCCCTCCTCCCGGAGCGTTGCCCCTCCTCTCCCTCTCTCCCCCCGCCCGAGGAGAGACAAAAAGGACCTCTGAAAAAACAAAAAGTAAAAAGATTTTAGTCTCGCTTTCGCGAGAGAAATTAACCCCGTATTGCATCTCAATTTTTTTTTGTTTTTCTTAATGTGGACTAACGAAATGTGGACGATTTGTTAATCTGCGGAAACACACTAAATGACTGTCATCAGGACTCAATCAAAGTTCTGCAAAGATTAGCAGAGGGAGGACACAAGGTCTCCAAACAAAAACTACAGTACTGTCAACCACAGGTAGATTACCTAGGAAGACAAATACCTCAAGGAAGAGTTAGCATTTCACCTTCTCAACTGGAAGGTTTACCAAAGCTCCAAGTCCACGGACAGTCAGCGAAATGATGACATTGTTGGGAATGACAGGTTTCAATGCAGACTGGATTGAAAACTATGCAGGAAAACAGCATCGTTTAGAGAACTCCTAAAAGAAGCAGGAAACCAGTTGTTTAAAGCAGTGTTAAAATGGACAACTGAAGCTAAAATAGCTTTTGAGACACTAAAACAACACTACGATAAATAATTTTACCTGTATGTAGCCAACAGAAAAACATGTACGCGTCAATGTACTAATGCAAGAAACCTCACCCCAACCAACTTGTCAGTGAGAGCCTGCGTCTGCTCCGCTGTCCCTGACCAAGAAAAAAAAAAAAAAAAAAAAAGAAAAAAACTTAAGTTGAAATGTAACAGTATCTTACAAAAACCTTAACCTTTGTTACCTCCTTGGCAACCCCTACCGTTTGCCAAATTAAACTCGCCTTGTCCAAAGACATTAACCCATTAATAGCCCTACTGTCGTCGGTTCACTGGATCGATCATTGATTTTGAGGTTGAGTTGAAGCCTACTTAGTATGGATGTTTAATTGGACGTGTGATGTGATGAATGAGGTTATTTGAATATGTGAAATGCATGTGACAAGGTATTAACATTGCATGTTCGGCTTTAAGCATTAACAGCTGTTTCAATCGTAATGCAGAGCAACTCGCTGTGTGAAAGCAGACACACACACACACACACACGCGCATGCTTTAAATAAACTGCTGACAAGCAACTAGAAACGTAAAACTGTTTATAGCAATTAATAGAATAAATGCCGGCAAGATTATCTAAAATATACAAAAGTTTGTGTTTGTCTAAGTGTTGTCTAAATGTTGTGTACGTCTAAGTGTTGTTTAGGGGTATTTTTGTGTAAATGTTTAATCTATGTTGCGAAGGCGGTTTACTGACAGTTGTCTGACTTTGTTTGTGCTATCGCAGTATGTTTTAATAATAATGTTGATAAGCATTATTAACGCAATGACATAATGGATCAACGAGAAATTTATTAGTGTAAACAAAGGTCATAAGTTTTAGCTGTCCACAATGCCTGATGTCTCAGTATTCACAAAAGTCCGGACTGAAGTGAATATTGGCGAATTGCCTTAAGATTATGCATTGGATTGTACTAAATTTTAGGAATACTGGGGTCTCAGTCAGGCGGGAACTCAATGTGAGGTTTATTAAAAAGAATATCATCCATAAGCCTTCGTCAGTATCAGGAGTATGGGTGGAGAAAGAAAAGAGAAGGAAAAAGAGGAAAACCATTAATGATGTCTGTGTATTATGTGATAATGATGTCTTAAGATCTATGATCATTACAATTTTGGTATACTTAAGGTAACATATTGAGTAATGGGTATTAAATGAAAGTGTGAATATTAGAACTTTGCGGGTTATGAAAAAACTTTGGAAGTGGTTGTGTCTCTCCACTCCTAATACCAGGATTGACACATTGCCAGGAGCTGCAGAGCTCTGAGAGGAGAGCAGCAGAGAGGAGAGGAGAGCAGCAGAAGGGGGAGAGCCCCGACTGCACAACAGGGGCGACCCTAGAAAAAAACAGGGCCCCAACATATTTGACGTCTGTCGAATCACTATGAGTCAATAAACCATAAAATTAAAGAATATGGGAAATCTGGATAATTAAAAACAACTTAAACAGGGAAACTGAAAAGG
>NW_023397334.1:0-40668 GCF_011125445.2 Fundulus heteroclitus | reverse complement strand
TACAAACAGCATCACGCTTGATGGCACGCATGTCACAGGCCCATGAACCCCGTTTTGGCCTCCCTTGGTAAAGCTAAAGCTTCATAAAAGGGAATGTGTGTGCAATCAAATGTTGTTCTAATGAATTTAGTGCATCAAGTTCTTCCGGAATAGGATCTGGGTGGAGATTATTTACAGCACTGTCTTCTGGTACTACACCTCTAAGAATCTTGTTATTGCAGGTGTGACAAATCCATAACATGCTTGCAGTGGTTTTTTGGAGATGGCAATTTACTTCACAGAATTTCCACAAGTGTGGACATATGTATAGTGATGCATTTCTTCGCTACAGATTCTGCCAAAGCACTTTTTCTGTATTGGTTTAAGTTACATTTTACAACTTGATGTTTAAACAATAACTTGTGGCAAACACAACAGACATAGGTTGGACCTGACTGGACTTTATCTTAAACTGATTGATAACAAGTCGATGTTGTTTTTGGAGAAATATAGTATTCCTTTTTACCAACAGCATCTTTAATAGATATAGCATGATCGATACTGATATTATACAATTCCTTGTGGTAAAGTTTTATTCGTTTACGATGGGGAGAATTGTTTCTATACCTTTCAACATTCATGGTTGTAACTCCAATTTAGATTCTTTACTCATGGATGCATAATGGTCTTTGCTTCTCTGTTTGACAGCTTCTTTAAAGTCTGTTTGATGTTTATATTTATATACATTTATACCTTTGCTGTACTGTTTCATGTTCTCCTCTCTGAAACTCTGGATCATTCGCATATTATCTTTGCTGTGCTGTTTCACGTTCTCCTGAAACTCGGATCATTCGCATATTTATCTTTGCTGTGCTGTTTCACGTTCTCCTGAAAACTCGGGATCATTCGCATATTTATCTTTGCTGTACTGTTTCACGTTCTCCTGAAACTCGGATCATTCGCATATTTATCTTTGCTGTGCTGTTTCACGGTCTGCTGAAACTCGGATCATTCGCATATTTATCTTTGCTGTGCTGTTTCACGGTCTGCTGAAACTCGGGATCATTCGAATATTTATCTTTGCTGTACTGTTTCACGTTTCCTGAAAGTCAGGATCATTCGCATATTTATCTTTGCTGTGCTGTTTCACGTTCTCCTGAAACTCTGGATCATTCGCATATTTATCTTGTGGTACTGTTTCACGGTCTCCTGAAACTCAGGATCATTCGAATATTTATCTTTGCTGTACTGTTTCACGGTTTCCTGAAAGTCAGGATCATTCGCATATTTATCTTTGCTGTACTGTTTCATGTTTCCTGAAACCCTGGATTATTGGCATACCTGTTTTTTGCTGTATTGTTTGACATTTTCCCTAACCATAGGATCATTGGCATATTTGTGTTTTTTGTATTGTTTGAGGTGTTCCCGAAAACTAGGGTCACTAGCATGCTTATCTCTACTGGACTTTTAACCTTTTCTTGAAATCTGGTTTTGTTGCATAGTTCTTAACACTCTGTTGTTGCATGTAAGTTCTGTCTAGTCTTGGTTGTCATAACAGTCCTTGATTTTAGTCTTCTTGATCTGTCGGTGTAAGTCATCCAAATTGTACCTCTTTCTCTTTTGTCTTTTTTCTCTTGTATCCCCTTTTTTACAGCTTGTGATTTTGTCTGTTGTTAATGTATGGTGTTTACATGACATGAAGTGAAACCGATACACTCATTAGAGACTTTATCTGTTACACAGGTTATGGGTTCATAATGACAATTGTGTAATGATTAAGGGTAGAGTCCTTGCAATGGCCATCTGTGTTGTTGGAAGGATATCTTAACCATTTTCGGAAGTATATGTGTATATGTCCACATGAAAGAAATCTGCCGCCGCTGAATTTCCACTTCAGTGGCCCAAGTTCCCACATACTTCATTTTTGAAGCAGTTACATATTGTTGCACAGACGTGTACTGAGGTCTATAAATTTTTGAGTATATCTCTGGATTTGCAAGCATCTGTTTTACAATAGCATAACGAACACACCTATGCTTTTCTTCAGATCCAATAAAAACATAGGACAGAGCACGGAAAAAAGCAATTCCCATCTGACCTTATATTGTGGCTGCACAAGGCACAGGTGATCTACAGTAATGCTGGAAAACAGTCTTCTTTCCTGAAAACTTGGGACAACGTTAAGCTTTGTGCATATTCTCCGTTTTTCAGTCAGTGTCAGTGGACTAAATGTGAGGCTGTTGCAATTACTTTGAGACACTATCGTCACAGAGTCATCAGTTACATGACCTGGTTCCAAAGAAACACCGTGCATATTCTCATCTGGGCTTGCTATATTTGCAAAACTGTCCTGCAATGCTACACTGTCAGTATCCATTCCACCAGTCCTAGCAGAAAATGTTCCATCACTAACAACCTTAACACCAGTAGCTTCAAACAAGTGGTA
The DNA here is from genome assembly GCF_011125445.2 of Fundulus heteroclitus. NCBI lineage: Eukaryota > Metazoa > Chordata > Actinopteri > Cyprinodontiformes > Fundulidae > Fundulus > Fundulus heteroclitus. The sequence continues at coordinate 38,243 of NW_023397334.1, read as the reverse complement.
TGCATTATGCAGCTCATCATTGCCACATAAAGACTGAACTAGGTTTGTGATGTGCATGTTCATGAATCAACTGTGGCATGGTGTGCAAGAATACTGGAGCCATTTAAATCGAGACCACCATCATCACCGCGTGCATGTGGATCAAAGACCGAAAACCCAGACTCATGCTTCAAAACTGCACATGTGCTGTTCATAATTGTGATTAGGCAGGCGTCGTTGTCATCGAGTGCTCTTTGTAAGCCTTATCTAGAGGCATAGCAACATTGGCAAGATCCCGATCATATTCTTGGATGTTAACATGTCCAGTAAATGTGTCTAAATATTGTAGGGTGAATGTGTTTCCGTCCAATGTGTATTTTGTGGGTAATTCCCTGACAAAAACGTATCCACTACCATTGACATCACTAATCATGCCATGCTGCTTCATGAAAGTGTACATTTTATCACCATTTAGCAACAGTCTATCAATATCATTTGTTGACCAGGTTCTTGCATTGTGAATGGCATTAGTCATGATAGTAGTAGTACTATTGGTGGCACACTGTTTTGATTTATTTGAACCAAAGTAGTCATGGCCCTGGTGAAATGAACCTCTTGTAATTAGTGTGTGATCAGGAAGACTTCTCTTACCGTTTTTGGTGACAGTTTCCCCACCAGCCACTAGTCTGTCACAGCCCTAATACAAAAACACAAGGGTACAATTAGAGTTGGGATAAGAAGTTTATTTAACTTCTTTGCTGGTATGCAATCAAGTTAAACATGTTCTGTACACAAAGTTAAAACGTTTTCATGTATCCATGTATACAGTGAGACAACCCATGATTGAAGCTTAAAGTATTTATGGCTAAATCAACAAATACGTACAAATTTCCCTTTACAAATAAAAACATATTCTTTACTTCATTATAATATTTTTTCTAGAAGATCAGACGTCTTCTCAACAATTTGCTTTTTTCATACATGACATTCCTTCAAATTTTAACAGGCAATTAATTTAAAAAAAAAAAAAAAAAATAAAAACAGTGCCAACAATGGTTTGGGACCAAAAGTATACATTATGCATGTTAACACATCAGGATTACCTTTGTTTTTTGAATGGTGCAGTTGGATTCAGCTCCACCGAAAACTGCTCCAATTCTTCTTCCACCTGTAAATAATAGGAAACATTTTATTACAAATTATGATTTCATTGAGAAACAATTGACAATCTTAAATAGGTTTAACAAATACTAGCCTGTAGATGTGGTGCTTTCTTTGGTGAAGCACAGCTTTGATGTTGGCTTGAAGTTGGAGAAGCCTAAAGTTCAGAAGAAGTGAAGAATAATTTCATGTTTTATTAGCCAATTTAGAAAGTGAAACAAAAATATGTATACATGTCATAGATATAGTGAGTTAATACATCACATAACATTAAAGTATTTATGTCTAAATGAAATAGACATGAATTTCACTTTACAAAAAAAATATGACTTACTTTGTTATATTCCTTGTTCTAAATGATTAAAGTCTTGTCAATAATTTATACTTTAATACATGGCATTCCTTCAAATTTTAATAGCCAATTCATTTAAAGACAGTGCCAAAAATGTTTGGGATCAAAATTATACATATTAACACATTGCACATATTAACAAAACACCATTCCCCATCAGTATTACCTTAGTTTTTTGAAATGGCGCAATAGAAGCATCTCCAAAAGTTGGTGTGTTGCCATCCCCCAATATTTCCAGCATTTCACCATCAAACCACTTTGGATTGAGCTCCACAGAAAAGTCCATTTGTTCTTCCACCTGTAAACAATAGCAAACAGTTTATTACAACCTTATGGTTTCAGTAAGAATATAATTAAAAAGTTTAAATAAAAATTAGAACAAGATCCTGGTAGAAGCGGCCGAAATTAGTTTTCTCTGTAGTGTGTCTGGGCTCTCCCTTAGATAGGGTGAGAAGCTCAGTCATCTGGGTCTCCTCCTGGTGGGAGGAGACCCAGATGAAGACACAGGATACGCTGGAGGGACTATGTCTCTCAGCTGGTCTGGGAATGCCTTGGGGTTCCCCCAGAGGAGCTGGCCCTATTGAAGCTCCTACCCCTGCGACCCGACCGTGGATAAGAGGAAGAAGATGGATGGATGGTTAAATAAAAATGTTTTACAAATACTAACCTTTAAATGGAGTACTCTCTTTGGCGAAGTACAGCTTTCTTGTTTACTTGAAGTTGGAAAGGTCTATAGTTTGTCAGAAAAGAATGACAATCATAAATCTAATAAATAAATATTTATAATACATTCAAATGTTAAGTCAAAAACAGTAAATTACTTTACCTTATTGTGAGATCCGACAATGTTCCATTCAAAGGGATCTTGTGGGGCCACAACTGGAACCTCAGGTGTACAAAGCAACTTTGAGACTTTTTTCAGCAGTTGGCTTGGGAACCTGCTCAAGCATCTTTGGAGGAGAGCATGACATGGTGGGCATCACCTCCGTCTCTGCAGTTGGCTTGTGAATCTGCTCATGTGAGGCCTCATATATTGCTTTATTTAGGATTTTCATCCCATCATCGTCACTTAGGTGTACCTTTTTAACAAAATAAAAACGGTACATATTAATAATCAATTAATTTTGTTAAAGTTATACTTTATAAAACTTTTTGAATTCATTACCCCATCTCTGCTCCACAGGTGCAGTTTTCTCATTGGAAACAGCTCAGCAACTGATTTGTATGAGACACCTTGAAATGCAGAAAATAGACAAATGTTAAATACTTCTTAAAATAGTAAGTTACAAATTGAGGCATTTAATTCAGAAATACTTAAAATGTGATATTTTTACAAAGCAAAAGGCTATATTGTCAGTATTTACCCAATTGCACCGATACTCTGTGGAATTCTTGTCGTAAAAGAGACTGAACCTGAGGATCCACGTTTAGTCTTGGAGGGGAAATCCAACACAAACACCTTTAAAAAGATATAAAGTAGGAAATTACTTAACAGTCCCTAAAACAATCTTATAAACATTTACATTTATGGTATGTTATGAGAACCGTACAGAACACTAAATCATACCCGTGCCTTTAAACACTTTAGTTATATACAGTGCATGTTTTTATTAAAAACGTCAAGCAATTGTTTTACTTGCTTGCATTATGGTGCTACATATACTTGTATTTTTTGTTACTAATTTACTGCTTACAAATTTGTATCATAAACCAACACAACAGCTTACCTTCGGAAAAAGTGTGCAAACAGTTGTTAGGAGCTTTTTAAACTGTTTCCCAGCTTCACTGACAACGGTTGCTTCTCTTCAAAGTGTTGCTTGGAGCTAACAAACAGACTAAATCAGGTATTCGTGGTATCACAGCATTCAAGATTTCGGTTCTCAGGTCCAACGCTGCTCCTCCAGGAACAGCCAAGAATCCAAAATAAAGACTCTCTTCTTTAATAGGAGCAAATCCATCCACAATAGCCCTTAGATGAGAGTCTCCGATAAGAAAGACAAAACTAAAAGAAATACAAAATAGTATTACAACACTGCTTATTATTATTATTAAGTCAATGTATGTGTAAAATAAACTTACTTTCTTGTCTTTTGATTCTGGTGGAATGACCAGTTTGCAGGTATTGTTGGCAGAAGAGGTCGGCCAAGGTCTACTTCTATGCCGCGTTCCTGTTCCTTGACCTTCCAATCAGAAAACAACAAATATTTTGGTTTAAGCTTGTTAAATCAACAGTATGCAACCAAAGCACAAATGTCACAAGTATCTATTAAACACACATACAAGCCACAAACGTGCTTTCTTGAACTTTGATTTCGACATCCAGTGGTTTGGGGTCTTCCATCTTCCTTTTAAAGGCTTGTGTACGGCGAAAAACCTTTGCCGCGAGGCATCTAAAAATAAAGAAAATAAGGTCAGCATACTATAAACTTACAACAACTTCAGTCTGCAGCTACCTGGGCCAGCAGATGGGCCAAAACCACAGAGACACCTGAAAGTCTACCACAACCTGTTGGCCTGCAACCACAGATAGCTAGGTGGAGGTTAAATATTTTAAAAACTGTAAAAAGGAAATCCCCATCCACTGTAAAACTGGGGGACATTGTTGCTTTAAACCGACATGTTGATGAATGTACATTGTCCTAATTGAAGTTAATAACTTAAATATTAAATTTTAAGCCTTTCTTCACCACACTGAAACATCTCCAATTCATTTGTTATTTTGTTGTTGTATCAACAGCTCCTGCAATTACTTTGATTACTTAAAGAAAACAAAAAATATATCCCAGAAATGAGTAAAGTAACTAGTAAAAGCTGTAAAATAGGACAATGACGTTTGTAACTTTAATTCTAGTAGATAATGAATTAAACACAATCCTCACACTTAAATATTTCTCCAATATACTAAGAAGCTCGAGAGTGTGAAGCAAAGCTTTAAAGATGAATGTCTTTTATGTCATTTTATGTCAGAGCCTCCACGGGACCCACTAGAACATGGGGACAAGTAAAAGTGAAACACAAGAATATTCTACAAAATGGTAGCTTTAATTATTATACTTTATTTTAAAAAAGGCACTTGTTATGTCAAGAGATCCAAATTTCAGTGTCATTCCTTAGACACGGGAAGTAAAGGACGCATGCAAACTGGGAATTTTAACACAAAAAAAAAAATCTTATCCATAAAAAATTAAACTTTTCCTTTTCCAAGTCATCCACAGTTGACACGGTAAAACTGTATTGCTCCGTGTCTAGATAATCCATCCATAATCCATTTCTAATACAATATACGGCTCGACAGGAAGCACGCCTTTCAAAGTAAACTAAACTTCACAATAAAACGGCCCGAACAAATCTTACTGAATAGGATAAAAATAAAAAGCAAACATCATACAAATAACTTAAATATTTTAGATTTATGGCTCCAACACCACTTTTTCCTCTTTAAAAGCCACTGTTAAATGATGTGTTTGTCTGTTTATAACAGCCACCAAGAAAAATCTCTCTACAATTACACTGTCGCGCTGTGCTAAATTATCCTGTCTATTGCGCAATACGCGATTAATTCGAAAAAACTCTGCAAACCCAGCAAACACGTCCAGGTGGGGCCCATGTGGGCCTCACTTGGGCTAGATGGGCTTCAGCTGGGCATGGGCTCAGGGTGGGCTGTGTTGCTGGGACCCATGTGGGCAGCCCATCTACTGCCCACATGACTCATGTGGGCAGTATGGGCTAGACCAAGCATGGGCAATAGGTGGGCTCCAGTTGGGCAGCCCTTACAAATTCAAAATGGTCAAATCAACATGTTACAGCCACTGAAGGTCTCCTTTTTTATGCTATTTTATTTATTTATCTTTAATAAGTAAAAGTCTTTAATATCACATTAATCCAGCCTAGATCATGCATAAATTATTTAAATAATTGAAATTTAAATCACTTCACAACCTTTCAGTGAAGCGGCTGAAAATTTTGAGATGTTTTTGAGATGTTTCACAATAAACTGGATCAATATTCTAAAAGTTTTTAATGTTTCTTCCTTTTTTGTTTTCACACAGGTGAATTCTACTTTCATATTGATACACTGGAATTAATGTCAAACCAAATACTATATGTGCTTTGTTATTTTATTACTATATGTATAGCGTAATGATTTTGTACACTTTTTATCTAGTTAATTCTGTTCTAACATCATCACGCTGTGGATTTAGTAGCTTTTAAGAGCTTTTTTTAAAAAAAACATGTTTTTCTAAGATGTCTTGCAAACGAAGGATGCTAAGAATTTAGTATTTCATGGCCTTTATTAACAAACTTTAGAAGGGGATATAAATTACCACAATTCTCAATTCAGTCACTAGGGGGCAGTGAACACGAGACAGGGGAACGTTTATAATGTTGATATTTTAATAATTTCACAACTAAATTAGTATCTTTTACGATCACCCAAGCTAATTAAACAAATACAAAAATGGTCTGTAACAGAACTAAACCTTGGATCGTCCAGGATCATCGATAGTCTTGCTAACAAAACAGTTATATTTCAACCGGAAGTGGATTCTGACCACGCTTAGCCGGAAGTTAGCAGGCGCCATTTTGTGCACATAGCCTACCGTGTTCCGGCGTCATTGGAAGGATGTTTTTTTTTTATCCTTGCAACGAAGACGGTTTTGGACGACATACAGGTAAGAATGCCTCTACATCTAATAAATACTGGAATACAGGAATACTTTAGAGAATTCTAGGGGTTTGAGAGTATCAGCAGCAACAGAAAAAGCCACAGTTGTAGGTGGCCACGACCGCAACGTGGTTGAGGACTAGGCCGAGCCAGCTGCTACCGCCGTCGGCTCGGAGCTTCGGCTCTGCGGCACATTCTATCATCTTAAGGGAATCAGAGCTAGATTTGCACTGGCTGGTTAGTGTATTTCTTTCTTTTTTTTTTTTTGGCAGTCGGTATTTGACCGAAAGTTAAAAAGTGCCGTAAGTAGACCACAACGCCGACCGTTTTCTTTCACTTTGTTTCTTAAAATGAAGTCGCCTTTTTAGCTCTCAAATAAGTGACGATGCAGTGTATATAACCAGCTGAAATCCCTCCGCCTTATAATGCACACATTGATGTAGTCACCTCTGTGATGCGATATACTCAAAACAAATCTAGCTTCACTAATGGACTTAGATCTGTGATTAACCCCAGAACATTTTTTCTAACCAAATCATTCGCAGTTGTTGGTTGGAGTTCATCTGCTGTGTTTAACATAGCTGAAAGTTTCTTTTTTTTTTTTTATTATTATTATTATTATTATTATTAATTTATTTTTTTTTTAGAAATAATGTCTTCGGAAGCAAGCGGGAATTCCGGTCTTTAAAGCTGTTTGAAGTTATATTTGGTAAATGCATAAAGGATCATTAATAACTGTAATATAGTAACTTTTGTCAAGATACATTTACACTCATTTTGGCTATTGTTATTACTGAAATGCCATTTCAGTCATGCTAGAAAGCTTAATTTAATGTAATTGGGATATTAAAGTAATCAGTTTTTGGTGAATATCACTTCAACATGGTTGACTTTACAATCCTTGCTGAGAGTGTTGTTGGCACGTGTGAAGTGACCGTAACATATGTTTCCTGCAGGAGCTTTAAAGAAGAACAGCCTAACCAGCCAGATCACCAGGAAGGATGTGGAGAGGGCAGTGTAAAATGGCTGATTGGATCACCACCAATCACATCGTGAAGTTTGCAGACGACACAACGGTGGTGGGCCCGATCAGGGATGACAACAACCAGGACTACAGAGAGGAGGTGGAGCAGCTGGTGGGCTTGTGCAGAGACAACAGCCTGACCCTGAACGTGGAGAAGACGAAGGAGATCATCGTCAACTTCAGGAAGAACCGGCCTCGCCATGCTCCACTGCTCATCAACAACTCAGCTGTGGAGGTGGTTAGCAGCACCAAGTTCCTGGGGGTGCACATCACGGACAACCTCAGCTGGTCTGTGAACACCACGTCACTGGTGAAGAGGGCACAAAAGCGACTGTACTTTCTACGGAGGATGAGGAGAGCCCGCCTGCCCCCGCCCATCCTCACAACCTTCTACAGAAGCACCATAGACAGCATCCGGACCAGCTGTCTCTCTGTGTGGGGTGGAGGCTGCAGTGCCGCCGACTGGAAGAACGTGAGGAGAGTGGTAAGGACAGCAGAAGGGATCATCGGGGGTCCTCTTCCCTCCATAAAAGACATTTCATCCCAGCGCTGCATGTCCCGAGCCTGTAACATCATCAGGGACCCCTCACACCCCCACCATGGACTGTTCTCCCCGCTGCCCCCTGGGAAGAGGTTCCGCAGGTCCTCCAGGTTCTGCAAAAGCTTTTTCCCTGCTGCCATCAGACTGTTAAACTGCTGTTGAACTGTTAAACTACAACCCACAAACTCTGCACAACATTTGCATTTTTTGGATCATTGCAGCTTCATATAGCATTACAAATGCTATTGGACTCCTAGTCTAAAATTGCACAAATAAATGCATTCATGCACAAATGCCCTTACACAATCCAATCTGTACATAAATAAAGTCTTTTTGTTACATTTCAATTGTTTGTATACTGTATACTTAAAATCTACTGTTTTACTTCTAAATCTCTGCCGCACCTAAAACTGTAATTTAACTTCTACTGTGATTTACAAAAGCTGTATGAAACAAAATTTCGTTCTGTACGCACTCTGTGCATACCGAATGACAAATAAAGTTGTCTAAGTCTAAGGGACAGGGGAGGCAATAGACAGGCCAGACAGGTCCGTCCTTCTCCCACTAGATCCACTACTCGCTCAGCCGAAGAAAATTTGTTATGGGACCATTTTTTTTGTCTGTTCCATTTTTTTGTCTTGTATAAAACTTTCATAATCTGTATCATATTGTGTGTATTATGCATCTGTCAAATACATATGCTTTTGAAATAATAAAAACCTTGAACAATGACATGGCATTTTTATTTATATAGTGCATAGAGGCAACTCGCAGTTGACTGCATCAAAGTCTTCACAAGCAGAATTTACAAAAAATAATACATATTACAATAATAACACAAAATGACCCACTCCAAATTAAATAGCCTGTAATAATAAAGGATATACAGTGTAGGACCCATAATCAGCCGAGGGTCCCATGTGGGTGAAAACTGGGTTGCCCATGTGAAACCCACCCTCAGCCCATGTGGGCTTGCCCACAAGGGGCCACCATGGAACCCACTGACAAAACTAGCTGGGCCTCCAGCAAGAACACGGCGGAGGAGTTTTTTGAATAGGGCTTGGGCGTCATGACGTATTACTTTTCGGTGGCCGCCATGTTGACTGTCTCCGCTACTCAGACTACTGCCTATGACTACCAGGCCATATTTTAATTAACCAAACAGATATTCAAGCGTTAAATCTTCACATTCTTCTAGAAGTTACTTTACTTTCACAGAAAGCTCCAACTTACAGCATTGGTGCTTAAAGTTAACAACGCTTCAACTCAGACCAACTAAACCATGTAACCTTTACCGCGTTGTGTCCGAGTGGGGGAAGGGTGAGGCTTTGTTTACAAACCAACACGCGGTGTTTTGGAACGAGGAACGGACCCGAAAAATCTACCATACCTCCCTACATAACAGAAAGAAAATATCTAAGCAACAACACAACAATAATTTTTCTGTCTTTAAAAAGTTTGTTGTAGCTGTGCACCCTGCAAGATTTTTTCATTAAAAAGGCAGCAGTAAAAGCCGATCGTAACATGCACTACGTGACAATTGCAGACTATAATATTGATCAAATTCACTTACCTTTACAATTGTTCCACGTTCTTTGAAGAACCTTCAGAAATGCTGATTCTTCTTATGCTCAAGGCTGGATAATCCTTAATGCTCAGAATGTTGTCGCTGTAGAGAATGAAACGAGAGGTGTAGTCCTTCACCTTATAACGGCCGTCGGCTTCCGGTTTCTTCTTCTTCTTCTTCTTCTTCTTCTTCTTGTGTTTATTGGCGGTTGGCAAACAGCTTTCCGGTGTGCATTACCGCCACCAACTGGTGAGGAGTTTGGGGCAAAATGGCCCTATTGCCAAATATACTTATGTGTATGTATCTATATGTCTATATCTATAATATTAATTTACAGATGGTAAATCTTTCTAATTATTACTGTTATTAAATATTTAAATAAATATTGATAACATTTATTTTTTTACTTTTTTACGAATATCTACGATATCAAAATTTAAGTTTCTCCTTATTAACATCTCTAACCAAATTCCTTCTTTCTTCTTCATATTTCTTACAATACATCACTATATGTTCTAGTAGCCAATTCATTATTTATTCTCTTATTTACTTTGATATTGAAATCTGGAACATAAAATGCAATACCTAACCCATCACTCACACTTTTAGATGCATCTTTATATATTTGAATATAGCCATAAAAACTATTAACATATTCCTGTATCAGTTTATGATTAATATTACCTTCTTTTTTCCTTTCTAACCATATCAAATCTACTGTAGTTTCAGGTTTGATCCAGGGAGGGATTACTGCTTCTTCTTCTTTTGGTGGTTTTATTCACTATGGACCAGAAAACTGTTTATGGAGTCTGTAATGACTCAAAGACACCTCGAGAACCCCACAGTCTGTGTATGGACGGATAAACTTGCTGGTAGAGCACCCCCATGGAGGACTTTAAACAAGCTTCCAAATAAGAAGCGAACCGGTGATCTCCAATGGAGAATTTTACATGGAGCCATCGCTACAAACTCGTTTTTATCGGTTATTAATCAGGGTGTTTTAAACGAGTGTCCTTTCTGCAGTCTGTCTGAAAATGTTTTTTATGTTTTTATGGACTGCACAAGACTAAAGACCGTTTTTGGCCTTTTAACAATGTTTTTAGTCTTTTTGGCACTGTTTTTACAACTTCTTTATTTATTGGAGGAGTGTGCCAAAACAAAACTAATAAGGCAAAGGCCCGACTCTTAAACATTTTAATCAGTAAGGCAAAAATGGCTATTTATTTGTCCCGTAGAGACAGACTGCAGGGGGGACCTCACCTTGATGCTGTGGCTCTGTGGAAGTACAACACGAAAGCCAGGATTCGGCTGGAGTTTCACTTCCACAGAGCCACGCAGAACATGGAGGCTTTTATGCAGTTGTGGGGTTTTAACAAGATTTTATGTGTAGTGTCTGAAAGAGGAGAGCTTCAATTTAACAAGCTCCTTATTTAAGTATTTTATGTAAATGACACTTGTTTTTAACTAAATTGTTTAACTGTTTGATCTCTTTTGTTAATAAAGTTTTGTTAAAAGTCAAAAGTCTTCTTCTTCTTCTTGTGTTTTATGGTGGTTGGCAAACAACTTTTGGTGCATTACTGCTAACAACTGAAATGGAGTGTGGATCGGGATTGAACTAGTCCAATATCCTACTATTACTACACAAATAAGAAAAACAAAACAAAACAAAAAAACCTAAATACTCTTTATCAAATCAGTCTTTTTGAGAAATCTCAATAATAAAGAATAACCCTCTGATTTAGAGTCCACGTCTAAAAGGTATTTTATATTTAACTTTAATTTACTGTTTTGTAATCTATTTACCAATTAATTTCTCTCAATTACATATTTACTGCAAAATAATCTAAAATGCTGCACTGTTTCTTCTTCAAAAGAAAAATAAAATTTTCCTGTAGCATTTTTCCCTATTTTAAATAACATGCTATTTTAACCTGCATGACCAAAGCGTAATCTTGATATCACCATTTTCTCCTTTCTTTTCCTTGATGTGTTTCTCATAAAGCCCACTTTTCTTTGATAATAAAACCATCTTCCAGTTCTTTCTTCTTCCCACTGTTTCTGCCATCTTGCTTTAATCCTTTTCTTAATTACTGATTTTATTTCACCTTTACTAAATGGAACTATCATATCAATTAGAAAACATTTACTTACTTTTTTTGCATATTCATCTGCCATCTCATTCTCTTTTATTCCAATATGAGAAGGAAGCCATCAAAAATAAACTATTAATAATAATTTCTGAATTTCTACTAATAAATCAGGTCTACTGTTTGAATGATTGTGTTTAAATGAATATGATTCTGAGTCAGAGCAAACTAAACTTCTTAATGGTGTAATTTCTTCAATCCATCCTAAGGTCTTTACCAACATGATACCAAACATTTCTCCTGTGCAAATTGAAATTTCATCACTGATTCTTTTACCTGGTTTAAAATTAAATTGTGGGACTACAAACAAAACACCATTCCTATTATGTGAATCTTCTGAAGCATCCGTAAAAATGTTTACATATCCATAATATTCTTTGTCTATATATTGTTGAACTATAATTGAATCTGAAATATCCTCTTTGTTTATAAAACAAAGTTAGATCCGTATCAATTTCAGGCAACATAGATGGATGAAGAACTGTTTTACTAACATTTATTTGAGATAGTTCAAGATCTATTATAGTAGAATCTGCTATCCATCCAAAAGAATTTAATTTTTTCTTCCCTTTTTCCCAACTTGGTATTAGAATTTCCTGACATGGATGAGTTTCACAATGATTCTTTAACCGAAACCAGTAAGTGGAAAGTAATTGTAATCTCCTCAACTGTAGTGGCATTTCTTCCATTTCTACTTGTAATGCTGATGTTGTTGGTGTTGTTCTTATGGCCCCTGTGCATAATCTCAATGCTTGATACTGAACAATATCCAATTTTTAAGTAAGGATACTGATGCTGAACCAAAAGCAATACATCCATAATCAAAAACAGACCTAATCAAACCTGTATAAATTGATTTCAATGCCTTCTTCTCAGCTCCCCACTCATTCCCGACCAAACACCTCATAACATTTATAACTCTTTTGCATTTATCAATCATCTTCTCAATATGAACTTTCCAAGTAAGCCTTTCATCCAACCATATACCAAAAACTTTAAATTGGTTTACCCTTTCCAAGTCATATCTATAAATTTGTAACTTTATTTCTTCAGAAACTTATTTCCTTGTAAAAAGCAAAACCTTTGTTTTATCTACAGAAATATTGAATCCCCATCTAAAGGACCAATCTTCTATTTTATTAATGGCTTCTTGAACTTTTTTAATGATGAAACCTACATTTAAAGAAGCGTCCATTTTATTTTCCACATCTTCAAACATTATCATTAATCATAATAAAAATAAATAATGGAATAACTATGCTTCCTTGGGGGATACGATTTTCAACATAAATATTTCCTAATAATTGGTTTCCTATTCTTACTTGTATAGATTGATTATGAAGAAAATCCTTTATCCAGTTGAACATCGAACCACCCACTCCCATCTTCATTAATTTGATCAAAAATCCTTCCTTCCACATCATATCGTAAGCTTTTTCAATGTCAAAGAAGATATCTACCACATTTTCTTTATTAACTTGGGCCTTTCTAATTTCATGTTCCAATACCAGAACAGGATCCATTGAATTTCTACCTTTCCAGAATCCTTTTGTTTACGGTGCAGTGTGCACCCGCCGCATCCGGCAACCAATTGTATTAAATTTTTTTCACCAGCAGGTGTCAGCCAACATCATTTTCTGAAAATAATTTTTTTGGTATGTTGGTACGTAATACGAAAAATATTTATTAAAAATCAACGGTTTGATCTAAAATTCTGAAAATATTCATGGATCTCAAAGAGTGCTTTATCTACTTACGTGATTTTTTAAATGGCCGTTGAAAAAAGCGTTTGAGAGAAAAAAATTATTAAACTTTATATTCTTGCACATTTACATTTTAATGTCTTGTAAATAACTCAAAATCGCCTGGATTTTTACCAAACTGAAATCTCTGCTTATTGTGCATGTGCTTTAGAAATAGAGGCCATTTTTTTTGGGGATTGAACAATATTTGTGGAAAATACATTGATTTCTCCATTTTACAAACTTTTAAAAAATCAGAGTGTGGCACTTTCAAACACTGGAATACATGCAGTGAGAGAATTGTTGCACCTTATTCAAGGAATACATCCTGAAAATCTGAGCTTGTTACACCACACAAGTGATTTTAGGTGAATTTTTTAAGTTTTCAAGTTTTTTTCACACTTTTGGAAATAGGCCCCGCCCACTTGTTTCAATCATTACCATATTTAGGACTTTAGTTAAGGGCTATTACTGGAAGGGGATGAAAAAGGTTTTGTAAAAATCCGATCAGCCATTCTTGCGTAGTAGATTTCTTGACATCACAGCGCCCCCTAGTGATGGACGATCCTCAAACGCTGGTCACATGTGCAAAATCTTATTTGGACTATGGGTTATGAAGGACATGTCAAAATCTGTTATGGTTTTACAATAATCAGCAATTACATTTAGAGCTAGCTAGCTAACAATCACTTATTTAAGCGTTACTTTTCACAAAAGTCAAAATTCAAAAATCCGCTGCGATAACTTTTTTTATTTGTCCATGACACGCTTATATACAAAGTTTTGCGCGGATTGCACAAACAATGTTGGAGGAGTTTAACAAGAAAGGTTTAACCTTTGTAGCCATGTAGCGCGAAAACTAGCTGGAAAATGAAGGGTGTGCCAATTCCCTTTATTTTGCAGAATCATCCAATAAACAAAGTGATGTGAAGTTTTTGAGTGTGGGACCAGTAGTTTGGTGGTTATAGGCCAAAACGCATTGTCCTTTGTTATAGCGCCCCCTAGTTGTTGAGGGGTCTGAATTTCTGGGTTTGAGTAGCGGTGCACATTCTGTACTTGGATACCTGATTCAATGGATTTGTTACAAATCCGCATGGGCCGCCCAACGCGTTTTAGCGGAGAATAATAATTACCCGTAATAATAATAATAATAATAATAATAACTAGAACTGCAAGCAGTTATTAACGGGTTCCAAGCCCACGCACCGCCCCCTTTGAGCATATTCCTGGACTTCAGCATTCAACACCCTCATCCAAGCCCACCTACGTCGCGCCCCCATTGAGCATGTTCCTGGACTTTAGCGTTCAACACCCTCATCCCACTGCATCTGGTGGAAAAACTGGAACATCTGGGCTTCAGTACACCCCTCAACACTTCCTCACCTCCTGACCACTGTCAGTCCGGGTCTGACAGACCACCTCTGATGTCATCACCCTCAGCACGGGCTCCCCTTAGGGCTGCGTCTGCAGCCCCCTGTTGTTTACTCTGATGACACACAACTGCACTGGTTCACCCCCAATCACATCATGAAGTTCGCAGATGACACAAACTCATCAACAGCTCAGCTGTGGAGGTGGTTAGCAGCACCAAATTCATCAGGGTGCACATCACGGACAACCTCACCTGCTCTGTGAACACCACATCTGGTGAGGAGGGCACAGAAGCGCTTGTACTTCCTGTGGAGGATGAGGAGAGCCCAACTGCCCCCGCTCATCCTCACAACCCTCTACACAAGTACCATAGAGAGCATTCTGACCAGCTGTCTCTCTGTGTGGCGTCGAGGCGGCAGCACGTCCGACTGGTGGAAAACAACGGTTGTCAAGCTTCTGAAGTTTGCGCACGACACCACTCTCATGGGATTTATCTCTGATGGTGACGAGTCCGCCTACAGGTGGGAGGGTGACCATCTGGTGACCTGGTGCAGGGAGAACAACTTAGAACTCAACGCTGTAAAAATAGTGGAGATGGTTGTGGACTTCAGGAAGAACTCAGCCCCAGCTACCCCAACACCCTCTGTGACTATATATAATATATTTCAGTCGTCAGTCAAGTCAAGTTATGTTGCGAGTTCAGTTGTTTTTTTTTTCTTTTTTTTGTTCAGTGGTTTGTGTTGTTACCACTGGCAAGTTCATGTCAGTAAGAAGAATGAAGTTTGTCAATGGAGGTTCAGTTCTGCTTGGGGCACAGGCTCGCCATGTCCTTTCAGAGAGAATCCATGGAATCTGATCCAGTAGTCTGATCCAGCTTTTTTATCAGCAACAACAAAAAAACCTAGCCTGCACACGATAATATTATTATTGCATTCAGCTAAATAAACTCACTTTATCAATTTTTACAGCATTGTTTTTTCTTCATTCCTCACATTTCTATTGCAATGTTTTACATGCACTTTAAAAATTTTTCCCAACTCAAAACACCGGAATCATCTTTAACCCATGTAAAACAAAAATATAAAATCCTTTTTAATTATGAAACTATGACCTGTAATTTAACAAATTACAGCATAGGTTTTTTTAATCCTCTTCCAAGTCTTTGTAAATCATGAGATGAAATACAGTTATCACCTTACCAAAGAGCATGAAATCCTTCTACATCCAATACTCTCCTTCATCATCCATTGTATGGACGAAACCCAGCGCTGAACACAGAGAAATGTCGGACTGGATCAAACACTGCGTGTGTGATGGGTTCAAGTACCTCGCTCAACGTAGGAATTTACACATGTACAGCCTCAAGCTATTTAACTAAGATGTAAACGAGGTTTAAAATGTCTACTGTTTAGTTTGATATTAATGAACAGTCATAATTTTATTGATGTTGGGATGTTGATAAACTGACTGTATATTTGTATTGTAGTGCTGAACCATAGATTTACTTCTGAGTCAGTTAGCTTGCAGTTAGTTGACCTCCACGCAGATTTGGCTCTGAAGGAACAGTCTGTTAAGAGTGATCCTATATTATATATATATATATATATATATATATATATATATATATATATATATATATATATATATATATATTAGTGCATTAGTGCTGTCAAACGATTAAAAATTTTAATCGCGATTAATCCTATGATGTCGATAGTTAACTCGAGATTAATCGCAAATTAATCGCATATTTTATCCTTTTATTTCTGAAAGTGTAATAGCCTATTTGGGCATTTTAATATGCAATTTTGCAATAAATGACACTAATAAAATACATGCTTGTACAAAAAATATTTTTGTTATTTTTCAAGCACTTTTCAGAATTGGTATGAAAACATCCTGGTGCCAAATGTTAAACTCTGGACTATAATGGCTATATGACTAATCATGATACCCTGATGTTTACACCATGTGTAAACAAATGTGTAAATACCTGTTTTCATGCCAATATATTTTTTTGCCTCTTAAACAAAAGGTATTATGCATACATATAAATTAATAAAAATTTAACATTTCGATAAAGTCATAAGTTTTGTTCATTTCTTCACTCTCTCTCTCACACACACACACACACACACACATCTAATTCTGAGCTTTCACACCAACAACAATAATTTCTTTGAATATTTTTGCTTGCTGTTTCTATCCATATTCATAGAGTTTAAGCCTGGAAAAAGGTTTTAAATCTCCAGGTCATTCCAGCCTTACACTTTGCTTGCAACTGGGCAGGAGCTTAATACCCTGAATGAGACTGTTTAGCAACTGTTAGTAACTCCAGGTCCTTCGTTTGGAAACGTGATTCATCCCTGGGTTGTCAAATACAGAGACAACAAATTAATAATCATTAAAGAACGGTTTATGGGTTGGGTTTCTGCAATGTTATCAACGTGTAAAAGCTCATCTTCAGAACCAATCTCTGCTTAAAATGGTGATCTGCACCAAGTAATCTACTTTCAGCAGTTATCACCGGTTATTGCACCGTAAACTGCAGAAAATACGTGCAGAGTTGCTCTGTCTGCCTTTACTACCGTCGGCTCCTATGGCGGAGGGATATTTCAGCTGGATACACTCAAATGTAGTGCAGGCAGGCCACTTAATAACCCCTATTTCGTCACTTATTTAAGACCCCAAATAAGCGATTTCACTTTCAGAAACCTGCCCAAAAAAAACGCAACCCGTGACTCATGAAATTTAGAAGCGCTTTAAGAAAAAAGAAGCCCAAAGTCGCGTGTGTCCGAGGGTAAAAGAAACTTTGCGCTCACTGTTGCCAACAGTGAGCGCAGCGCGTGTCTGTTTTGCTACAGTTTTCTAGCACTCTTGAAACTACGGAAAGCGCCAAGGGTAAAAGAAACACAGTCCGGAGAGCGCGGCGGGGGGAAAAACATTAAGGAACGGTGTGTGTGTTTTGACGACGCGCGATTAACGGCGACAAAAAAATTGTCGGCGTTAAAATGGGTTTACGTTAACCCCGTTAATAACGCGTTTAACTGACAGTACTAATATATATATATATATATATATATATATATGCTGGAGATAGGCACCAGCAGCCCCGCAACCCCATGAGGAATTAAGCGGGTCCGAAAATGGATGGATGGATGGATGGACAGATATATGTGTGTGTGTTTGTAGAGATCCATCCATGATCAAATGCGGTCCTCTGCTGGAATTTTTAAATGTATTCCATACAACGCCATATTAAAGCATTAATGTAAATATATATATATATATATATATATATATATATATATATATATATATATATATGGATACATGGATACATACATATATATATGGATACATGGATACATACATATATATATGGATACATGGATACATACATATATATATACATACAAAATTATTGAAGTGGACATCTAAGTTTTAATTGAATACCCCTTACTTAGACTATTAATGGTAAGAGTTGTTGTAGTTGCAAAAACAAGCCACGAGATGGAGCCCTTGCTTCATTTTCTGAAAAGCTCTTTACAATAGGTTTTTGTCAAACTATCTAAATAAATATTTATTTTAAATCAACGGTTTGCTCTAAAATTCTGAAAATATTCATGAATGTCCAAGAGTGTTTCATCTAACCACATGATTTTTTTGATGGTCATTAAAAAAATGGATTCAGAGAAAGAAAAAAATTAAACTTTATAATCTTGTATCATTAATTTTTAAAATCTTGTAAATTGGTCAAAATCGCCTGGATTTTTATCAAACTGAAAGACATGGTTATTCTGGCTGTGCTTTACAGATAGAGGCCATTTTTATTGGCATTGACCAATATTTGTGGAAAATACATTGATTTCTCCATTTTACAAACTTTGAAAAAAACAGAGTGTGCAACTTTCAAAAACTGGAATACATGCAGTGAGAGAATTGTTGCACCTTATTCAAGGAATACATCCTGAAAATCTGAGCTTGTTACACCACACAAGTGATTTTAGGTGAATTTTTGAAGTTTTCAAGTTTTTTTCCACACTTTTGGAAATAGGCCCCGCCCACTTGTTTCAATAAATACCATATTTAATACTTTAGTTAAGGGCAATGTCTGGAAGGGAATCAAGAAGGTTTTGTAAAAATCCGATCAGCCATTCTTGCGTAGTAGATTTCTTGACATCACAGCGCCCCCTAGTGATGGACGATCCTCAAATGCGGGTCACATGTGCAAAATCTTATTTGGACTATGGGTTATGAAGGACATGTCAAAATCTGTTATGGTTTTAGAATAATCAGCAATCACATTTAGAGCTAGCTAGCTAACAATCACTTATTTTAGCTTTACTTTTCGAAAAAGTCAAAATTCAAAAATCCGCCGCGATAACTTTTTTTATTTGTCCATGACACACTTATATATAAAGCTTTGTGCGGATTGCACAAAAAATGTTGGAGGAGTTTAACAAGAAAGGTTTAACCTTTGTAGCCATGTAGCGCGAAAACTAGCTGGGAAACGAAGGGTGTGCCAATTCTCTTTATTTTGCAGAATCATCCAATAAACAAAGTGCCATCAAGTTTCTGAGTGTAGGACCAGTAGTTTGGTGGTTACAGGCGTAAACGCATTGTCCTTTATTATAGCGCCCCCTAGTTGTTGAGGGGTCTGAATTTCTGGGTTTGAGTGGCGGTGCACATTCTGTACTTGGATACCTGATTCAATGGATTCGTTACAAATCCGCATGGGCCGCCCAACGCGTTTTAGCGGAGAATAATAATTACCCGTAATAATAATAATAAATAATTTAAAAACACTAGAAAAACAATAGGGTTCTCTGCTCACAGAGCAGACGAACGGCATAGCCGTTCGCCTGCGCTGCGGGCTTGGAACCCTAATAATAATTTAAAAACACTAGAAAAACAATAGGGTTCTCTGCTCACAGAGCAGACGAACGGCATAGCCGTTCGCCTGCGCTGCGGGCTTGGAACCCTAATAATTTAAAAACACACGAAAAACAATAGGGTTCTCTGCTCACAGAGCAGACGAACGGCATAGCCGTTCGCCTGCGCTGCGGGCTTGGAACCCTAATAAATAATTTAAAAACACTAGAAAAACAATAGGGTTCTCTGCTCACAGAGCAGACGAACGGCATAGCCGTTCGCCTGCGCTGCGGGCTTGGAACCCTAATAATTTAAAAACACACGAAAAACAATAGGGTTCTCTGCTCACAGAGCAGACGAACGGCATAGCCGTTCGCCTGCGCTGCGGGCTTGGAACCCTAATAATAATAATAAATAATTTAAAAACACTAGAAAAACAATAGGGTTCTCTGCTCACAGAGCAGACGAACGGCATAGCCGTTCGCCTGCGCTGCGGGCTTGGAACCCTAATAATAATAATAAATAATTTAAAAACACTAGAAAAACAATAGGGTTCTCTGCTCACAGAGCAGACGAACGGCATAGCCGTTCGCCTGCGCTGCGGGCTTGGAACCCTAATAATAATAATAAATAATTTAAAAACACTAGAAAAACAATAGGGTTCTCTGCTCACAGAGCAGACGAACGGCATAGCCGTTCGCCTGCGCTGCGGGCTTGGAACCCTAATAATAATAATAAATAATTTAAAAACACTAGAAAAACAATAGGGTTCTCTGCTCACAGAGCAGACGAACGGCATAGCCGTTCGCCTGCGCTGCGGGCTTGGAACCCTAATAATAATAAATAATTTAAAAACACTAGAAAAACAATAGGGTTCTCTGCTCACAGAGCAGACGAACGGCATAGCCGTTCGCCTGCGCTGTGGGCTTGGAACCCTAATAATTTAAAAACACACGAAAAACAATAGGGTTCTCTGCTCACAGAGCAGACGAACGGCATAGCCGTTCGCCTGCGCTGCGGGCTTGGAACCCTAATAATAATAATAAATAATTTAAAAACACTAGAAAAACAATAGGGTTCTCTGCTCACAGAGCAGACGAACGGCATAGCCGTTCGCCTGCGCTGCGGGCTTGGAACCCTAATAATAATAATAAATAATTTAAAAACACTAGAAAAACAATAGGGTTCTCTGCTCACAGAGCAGACGAACGGCATAGCCGTTCGCCTGCGCTGCGGGCTTGGAACCCTAATTAGAAGACTCAACCAGAATGTTGAGATGGTGTGGCTACGATTCTGATTTTGAATCCAACCACAACGATGACAGATTTAAAAGATGGTCTCTTAAGGGCCTCACATACTATAATTTATTTCTCCACAAGGGGTCTTTTAGTTTTGAGGCTTTACAAAATGAGCATTGTCTAAAAAAAGATTATTTCCACAGATATCTTCAAGTCAGACATCATTTTAACCAAAATCTGAAACACGCCTTGAGTGGTGGAAATGTTGGATTTTTTGGAGGTCTTCCTATCATTAATGAAACAGAGACAATATAAGAAAGTGATTTCCAGATTGCACAATGGAATTCAGCTCTCAAAACAGACTACTTCAAGAAGAAGTGGGAGGCTGAACTGAACAAACTGATCTCAACTGAAACCTGGGAAAACATGCCAACATCAATGGACTTTCACAGCATCAAATGCAAGCAGAACTTCTGTTGGAAGAACATTGTGAGGTTTGTCATCACGCCGATCCAGAAAAGGCATTTGGGCCATGGAGATTAATTTGGGGACTGTGTCGGACTGGGGGAGTGAGGCATGTGCACATCTTTTGGGGCTGCCGTGTTATTAGACGCTTCTGGGAGGAAGTATATGGTCACATAGAACATGTTTTTTGGAGTTAAGATTCCTTTTAAATGCACCACTATGTATATGGGTGATGTACAACAAAAGTTGAATAGAGAAGATAGAAAATTGTTGGGTCTACTTATGGCAGCCAGTAGAAAGGCTATCACACAGAAATGGCTGAAAATGGAACCACCTACCATAAAAGAATAGCTTGCCATCTTGCATGAAATTTATATCATGGAAAAGATCACATTTTCTCTCAGGATACAAAAGGATACATTTTACAGAATTTGTGAAAATGGTCTGAGTATGTAAAGCCCGTAAGATCGGACTTCATGTAAAACCACAGCCTCCCACCCATTACCCTTATTTCAGGATACAGTACGGTGTTCGTACCAAGGTATCTGGTTGTCGACTAAGCCTCTCCACTACTTTATGTTTTATTTTTATATACCTATATTTATATTTGTTTCTTTTCTCAATGTTGTTTTCAAGATTTTCCATTTGTTGGATCAGTCTGTTTGCTTTTAAAATGTTAAATTACCAGCAAAAGAAATAAAAAGAAAATTACAAAAAAATACTAAATAAACACAATTAGGATGACTGCTTGGCATATAGTGTTTTACTTGAAGATAAATGTTTTTTTTTTCATTTTCTATTCATGGTCAAAATACGTGACTAAGCCTCTTTAATTATAGCTAGTACACAGAACTACATGAAGATGTGGTAGAGAAATATTGTTTATTCAGAAAGAATCACTACAATCAAAAGAAGTTTACTTTTTTAAGTTTTGCAAAGTTGCTGAATCCTGTCTGCCAGGTCCATGCAGTGTAAGATTCTGACCCTCTCTTTGTCAAGTTCTTCAGGACTCACTTCACCTGACAGCTTGGCAGAGAAGAGGATTAGATCTTGCATAAAAAGTCCGACAGTCCCTCTGGGCGCAGAAGGAATCTGAGTCACAGCAAAGCCGTCAAACACAAAGTTGACCTTCTTTGTCCTTGGGAGACCAGCTTGTCGTTCCTCGACCCACACCAAAGGTCTGAAAAAACAAAGTTTACATTAAGTTCTTTCAATAATTTGACTCTCTCGCAAAAAATAAAGGGAACACTAAAATAACACATCCTAGATCTGAATGAATTAAATATTCTTATTAAATCAGGGCAGTCAAAAGTAGCCGGTCAACGGCGGCAAATCGCCGTCCATAGCAGCTCTTGCCGCCGCCTACATTTCCCCGATTATATAATGCAGCGATATTTGTGCCTTCTGGTTGAGCGCGGAGCAGACCCTGGACTGGAAGCTGTCTTTTTTTTTTTTTTTTTTTACCTCGGAGTGGCCATGGTCCTTTTAGTACTATCTTTGATGTGTCAATCATACAATTTAACCAATCAAATCAACGAAGGAAGGCAACATGCTAGCCAATCACAGCTGGAGAGGGACGGGACACTGAATCATAGCCTTCAGTTGCCGCCTCGGTTCGGCTGTGGTCACCGTTGGTGTCGGTAGAGCGGGATGGAAATTTGGTCTGATTACCAAACAATTACAAGAAGTGACAACGAAGCAGAGCGAGCTGGAAGGAGCGCCATTTATTTCTGTTTGAAATGTCAGCACTGAAGTCTAAACTGGAGTAAACATTCACGCTAGGAGGGTTAGCTAGGACAGCTAGCAGGGTTAGCTAGGACAGCTAGCAGGGTGAGCTAGGACAGCTAGCAACACAAGGAGCAGAATCAAACACTAAAACTGCCAAACAGAAGAGACTTGAGTTACTTGCAGGTAGAAGGGAACTCTTGCTTTGTTCTGCTCCTTGTTCTCATAGCTGCTGTAATTACAGAACCTGTTCTAGTCAGAATTGTTACTGCAGTCAGTGTTCAGCCTGACACCAGCGCTCATGTTTATTAGCGTGTAGCTTATGCTGGACTTTTGAGTTAAGACACAGCGCTATAGGTTACCCAAATTCCAGTAACCCAAACCAGCAAGCATCAGAGTGTTGATACAGAAGGGGCAGTACAGGAAAATTTGATTGTTCATCAAATGGATGTGACCACTGCATATTTACATGCGCCAATAGAATGTGACATTTATATGAAACAGCAAGAGGGTTATGAGATAAAATCTCAAGATAATACAAAACTGGTGTATAAGTTGGAAAAAAAATCACTGTATGGACTTAAACAGTCGGGCAGAAACTGGAACCAAATGTTGCATGAGTATCTTTGTGAAATGAAATTTGTTCAAAACCCTGCTGATCATTGTGTTTACTCAAAAATTACAGAAACTGATAGTTTTCATAATCATATGGGTTGATGACTTGATTATTGCAGCAAACACCATGTATGTACTAAATCATGTAAAAGAGGCACTCAATGCAAAATGTAAAATGAAGGACTTGGAAAAATTAACACATTTTCTTGGTATTGATTACAAGCAAGATTGTGATTGTGTTAAAATGTCACAACATAAATATATTAAGAAAAGATTTGACATGCAAAATTGTAAGTCCAGAGGAACTCCTTGTGAACAGAAATTAAGCTATACTGATGACGCTGAGAATCTGACTGATGTTAGAAAGTACAGAGAGGTAGTAGGTAGTTTAATCTATCTGGCAATATGCACAAGACCAGACTTAAGTTTTGTAGTGAGCAAACTATTCCAGTATTTCACAAAACCTACCACAGAACAGTGGAGCACTGTCAAGCATGTTTTAAGATATTTAAAGGTATACTATGCAACTGGGGTTGATTTTCCAGCGAGGCTCCCCCCAGAGGGCGAAAGTAAAGGTGCACTGTCATAAAGATGCTCAGCTGTTCTGGTTTCTCCGTCAAGCCAGGCGCGGTTGTTTTGAGCTTAGCAGACAGGCGAACGCAACGAAAAGTGGAAAAAACGACAGTACAAACAATGACTAACAGTGAAAGTATGAACATCAGGTTTTTTTTTTTGTTTTTTTTACCCAACATCAGGGTTTCCCGCAGTGGTATCTTGGCGAGGCGGCCGCCTCGCCAAACTCACGCTACCGCCTCGCCAACATTAAAAAAATAAATAAATAAATAATAATAATAATAATAAAAAAAACTCGATATACTTGCATGTTTATTTGACGTTAACAAGCGGTTCTTTGTTGCTTTCGCGTGTGCATATAGTGAATGGCAGGGCAAAAACACATGGGGTTCTCGCCGTAAAGCAAGACCGACTCTCGCGGTCTTGCACGAGACTTCTGAGCCTGTGTGTGCGGGCCGAGGGCTCTTGCAATTGCAAGTACGGTATTTCCCCCACAGACCACCAGGGCGGCCGAGAAAACCTTTGTTCAACCTGAAATGACTCATTTAATCATCCAAAACGGTATGGAACACATTAATTAACTGAAAAATGTTGCATAGTATGCCTTTAACATTGTTGTGTTATAGTACTGTCTACATATCCTGGTCATTATTTTGACAAATGTGCTGTCTAACTTCAGACCTAATTCTAGATTACAATTCATGTCAACATGTCTAGGGTTGGATCAGAGCTCTTTGCAGTGACTGCAGAGTGTACTAATTGCTGCAGCCCATCTTCTCAGAAAAACAAGGAGACATGAATCTTTTACTCCTGCTCTGTCCTCCCTTCACTGGCTCCCTGTTGTCTTTTGAGTGAAATGTAAGGTTTTATTGATTGTTTAAAAGTATGTAAACTTAATGGGCCTATTTTACTTTGGGCTCTGAATGGAGTGCAGGGCTGCAGGAGTTTTGCAGAGGTCAGCCAACCAGCTTTTGTTGGCTGTCCCTAAAGCCAGGTTAAAGACCAGAGGTGATAGAGCCTTTTCTGTGGTAGCACCCACACTGTGGAACAGTTTCCCTATGTCTGTTAAGCTCTCTCAGTCAGTAGGTCAATTTAAGTCCAGACTGAAAACACATCCATTTTACCTGGTCTTCAACACCAGTACCAGAATGTAAAATTTGTACTTACTTGATTTGAATTCTCGGGAAATTGCTTTAATCTGAAATTAAGTATGTCTTGGTTTTTATTTGTATTGTTAGGTTTTGGAATTTTATTGTAAATTTTGTTATTGTTTTTATAATTTTTTAACAAAACTTTGTTTTATTTATTGTTTTATCCTTTATCCACCTAATATCTGATTGTTGTGAAGCACTTTGGTCAGCTGAAGTTGTTGTAAATGTGCAATATAAATAATAAACCTATCTTTAGCCAGCAATTTCAGATAGCATTTAATGTCACCCATTCTGGCCCCTGCCTGACATTCCACTGTGGTCCCTGGTGTCAATAATGCCACGTTTCTGACTACGGAGCTGCACATTACCAGAGTCGGTTTCTCAGTGGGTGTGCCGCTGAGTGGGGAAAATATGTTAGAAACACAAACGGGTTGAGCTGCCTAGGCTCTGCTGCATAAAGCTAAACTATGTGGCTCCGCCTAGACATTCTTTTGATATTTCAATAGAGCAGAGTATGACACCCTCACCTCCAAAGCTACAAAAACACTACATTTATTACATGTACCATCATCACTAAAGGAGGCAAAGGAATAACAGTACATTAGACACAGAGAGCAAGAGAGAGGGGGAGATTTAAAAAAAGAAGCTAAAGGATAAGCGAGGAAGCCATCGTAGGGCTAAAGCTAGGCTTAGGGCTCCAACAACGTATCGATAAAATTGATAAAAATCAACAATTAAAAGCGTTGGCAAAGAATTTCATCAGCAATTTGTGGTGTTGCGTGATTAATGTGTCACTCCCCATGTTGCGGAGCCGTTACCTCACCTGCAGAGCGTCATCAAGCCTGGCAGACTGGCTACAGAGCGAGTTGAGACGGAGGCAGAGCAGAGGCGGCATTTTCAAATACTGCTTTTTTGTAGTAAATTCTATAAAAAGTCCTCAAAAGATGAGCTCATCATGCATTACGACACCAAAAGTAACATGCGAGATTTGACATGGCACGAGAGCACCTTAGTCATACTGGACCTGAAGCAACATGGAGTCATTGATGAGGGTGATGGGATCTCAACAGCAGTGTAAATTATTACACTATCTTATGTTTGTTCCGGTTCAAAGTGTGGAAACACCGACAGCGCTTGGCTCGCGGGCTGTGAGTGGTGTCCTGCGTGGCACCCCAAAGCACGACTATAAGCAGACCTCTCAACTGCGTGGAGGGTAGGGTTAGTAGCTCGGCTTGGCTGTTATAGCAAAGTTCTCACCTGAGATGGAATTTCTACCCCCTGCATTAGGCAAGGCAAATTTATTTATATAGCACAATTCAGTACAGAGACAATGCAAAGTGCTTTACATGACTAAAATATAGGAAAATAAAACAGAATAAAAGCAAGTAGGGATAAAATGTAGAAACAAAAAAGAACATTAAAAACAGTAAAACAGTTTAACTAGAACAGTCAAAGGCTATTTTAAACAAATGTCTTTTTAATCTTGATTTGAAAGAACTCAGGCTTTCCACACTTTTACAGTTTTCTGGAAGTTTGTTCCAGATAAATGGAGCATAGGAACTAAATGCTGCTTCTCCATGTTTGGTTCTGGTTCTGGGTATGCAGAGCAGGCTGGAGCCAGAAGATCTTAGTGGTCTGGAGGGTTGATACACTGATAACAAGTCTGTAATGTATTTAGGTGCTAAGCCATTTAGGGATTTATAGACTAACAGAAGTATTTTAAAGTCTATTCTCTGAGATACAGGGAGCCAGTGTAATGACTTTAAAACTGGGGTTATGTTCTCTACGTTCTTAGTCTTAGTGAGGACACGGGCAGCAGCGTTCTGGATCAGCTGCAGCTGTTTCATCCACTTTTTAGACAGACCTATGAAAACACCGTTGCTGTAATCAATTATACTAAATATAAACGCATGGATTAATTTTTCCAGATCCTGCTGAGACATCAATCCTTTAATCCTAGAAATGTTCTTCAGGTGATAGAAAGCCAACCTTGTAATTGTCTTTGGATGCTTTTTGAGGTTCAGGTCTGAGTCCATCACTACACCCAGTTTTCGGGCCTGATTAGTGGTTCCTAGCTGAAGCGACTGAAGCTGTGAGCTAACTTTTGATCTCTCCTCTATTTGTCCAAAGATTATTAGTTCTGTTTTGTTTTTATTCAACTGAAGAAAATTTTGGCACATCCAGGCATTGATTTCTTCTAGGCATTTACTCAGTGCCTGAACTGGTTTATAGTCACCTGGTGACATGGTGATGTAAAGCTGTGTGTCATCTGCGTAGTTATGGTAGCTGATGTTGTTGTTTTTTATGATCTGAGCAAGAGGGAGCATGTAGATATTGAAGAGGAGGGGACCCAGGATGGACCCTTGGGGAAACCCACATGTGATTTTTGTCGTCTTTGATGTAAAGTTACCTACTGATACAAAAAAGTCCCTGTCCTTTAAGTAGGATTTAAACCAGTTGAGAGCTGTACCAGAGAGACCGACCCAGTTCTCCAGGCGTTCTAACAGAATGGAGTGATCGACAGTATCAAATGCTGCACTAAGGTCCAATAGTACCAGCACGGTGGTTCTTCCACAGTCTGTATTTATATGGATGTCATTAAACACCTTGATAAGGGCGGTCTCTGTACTGTGGTAAGCACGGAAGCCAGACTGGAAAACGTCAAAGCGGCTGGTCGTTGTTAAGAAAGTGTTTAAATGTTGAAATACAGCTTTTTCAATAATCTCACTGATAAAGGGGAGGTTTGAGATGGGCCTGTAGTTCTGGAGTAGAAGTTTGTCTAAATTGTTCTTTTTCAGCAGTGGTTTGATAATTGCTGTTTTTAGGGACTGGGGGAAAACACCTGACAGAGGGGACGTGTTTATTATCTGAGTCAACTCAGACGCTATGACAGGTAAAACTTTCTTAAAGAAAACTGTGGGTAGAACATCAAGGTAGCAGGAGGAGGAACTGCGCTGCTGAGTGATCTGCTCTATGTTTTTGTGGTTTATTTGGGTGAATTGGGACATTTTGTCAAAAATAGTTCCAGCTGAATACAGCATTGGTTCTGGTGTTGATATGGTAGTACAAAGTGATCCTCTAATTTTTAGGATTTTCTCAGTAAAGAAGTTATCAAATTCATTGCAGGCCCTGGTGGAGTGGAGTTCGGAAGTCACGGACCCAGGAGGATTTGTTAACCTGTCGACTGTGGCAAATAAGACATGAGCATTATTAATGTTCTTGTTTATGATCTCAGAGAAGAAAGATTCTCTTGCATTTTTCAATTGTAAGTTATATCTGTAAAGTCTCTCTTTATAGATGTCATAGTGACCCTGCAGTCTGTTCTTTCTTCACCTGCGTTCAGCTTTTCGACACTCCCTTTTTTCACCTCTAACTGCTGGAGCATTTCTCCAAGGAGATTTTTTCTTCCTGGAAAGAACTTTCACTTTAACTGGAGCAATGCAGTCAATGATGTCTGAGACTTTAGAATGAAAGTTATCTACTAGCTTATCTACTGAGTTGCAGCCCAAGGTTGAAGTATCAGAGTAAGCTTGAATAAAAGTTTCCTTGGCATTGTCCTTAAAGGTGCGTTTTCTTACGATGTCCCTTTGGCTAAATGAGTCACTGGAAATTATGCTTTCAAAGGTAACAGAAAAATGATCAGATCGGGCAACATCAGTTACATTGACCTGTGAAATCTTTAGACCTTTAGTGATGATCAAGTCTAAAATATGTCCGTGTTTGTGTGTTGGCTGTTTAACATATTGAGTTAAACCAAAGTTTCTAAGTGTGTCACACAGTTCTTTTGCTCTTCTGTCTTCAGGGTTGTCAACGTGAAAGTTGAAGTCTCCCACAATAATTAAACAGTCATAATCAACACATATCACAGACAGGAGGTCACTAAAATCCTTTAAAAAGTTTGATGTGGACTTAGGAGGCCTGTAAACATTCAGAAACATAGTTCGTTCCGGGCTCTTTACGTGGAGAGCCAAATGTTCAAAAGAGTCAAATTTTCCCAAAAACAACTTTTTACACTTTAGTGAATCATTAAACAATGTTGCTACTCCTCCACCTTTCCTTTGCTGTCTGCTCTCACAAATAAAATTGTAGTTTGGAGGAGTTGACTCCAACAGAATAACTTCTTCATTAGATTCATGTAACCATGTTTCTGTTAAAAACATTACATCAAGATTATTGTCAATAATGAAGTCATTAATTAAAAGGGATTTTCCTGACAGAGATCTAATGTTTAATAAACCCAGTTTATATGACTTAGTGGTTGATGATGTCTCTGTGACAGGTTGCATGTGACAGTTTATGACTTTTAAGTGTTTGTTCCTGTTTATCCTTTTGTTTTTCTTATTTCTGCCACGTATCATTAGATATTCCATAATCTCCAGCAAAAGGCCCAGGCTGATGCTGGAAACTTTCATGTCTGATAAACGTGGGGCCAGGGCCCAATCTGTATCACAGCGAAGTAATATGGAGGTCTTGAGCATCAGGATGTTCTGTGATACGTAGAGGAGGAGGACTTGAGGCTCTGGGGCCTTTGGAAAATCCTGGTTTATTCACAGCAGAAAGGCTATGTGGAGAGGATATCATCTGTAGGCCAATCTTAAGTACTTTGTTCATGTCGTGAGAAAATTCCAGAAAAGGAACTTCTGGGCTTTGTGGAGAGGAAGGGGAGGCGGGTCCAGTCTGGACCAGTGTTTGTGGGGATGGAGGTTCTTGGTCCTCTCTTTGTCCTGCTGAGATCTGGGATGAGTCCTCCCGTAGCTCTGACGAAGCCTGTTTCTGTGTCATCAATTGGCATCACTCACACTCCCCTAGCCTGGTTTCAATCCTATCTTTCTGGCCACACTCAGTTTGTTCAGATTAAGTCATATCGTTCCAACTCCTCTTCAGTTACCACCGGTGTTCCCCAAGGCTCTGTTCTAGGACCCCTACTTTTTATCATCTACATTCTCCCAAGGGGGAGAATGTAGATGATCTTTAAAAAATAAAGACAAACGCAATGACAAATCCTATATTGCTAATTTCCACATGGGGGTACCAACCAGCATTTATGCTCTGGGCTCCGCTTTTCTTCTCAGGCGAAGTGCCTACATCCACTTGAATGTACACCAAGCGTGGTGCACCAAGACAATAGGTATCCCATGAGAAAGGATGGGTACCTTTCACATTTGAAACGATATGGTACCGATAACCAGTACGTGGGAATCAATATCACTACTCAACTTACATGTCTTTGGTAATTTGTGTGTTTATGTAGTCATAAATGTTAGTTTATTATTAAAATCTAAAAAAAATTCAATTTAACATATTTGTTTACTAAATATATAAACTTGTTTGGATCTACAAATTAACCTTATTAAATAATTTATGAATTTAATGCATTGCCTGAATAATAATTAAGGCAACGTATTAAAACATTTTTCCCCCAGTGTCCTCTCTAGCAATGTGGCAATAAGAATTAATGTCTTAATGCCAAATAGAGCTCGACAGATTTTACTTTCACAAGTGGAGCAACCAGCTTTCGCCATAGTGCTCCGCTTGATTTATGCATCTAAATAGTTTTATTGTGATTCCTGTGGGGAGAATGTCAAATTATGTGGACACTACAAAGGGAAAGTAGGAGAGTAAAGGAAAAACAAGAAGAAGAAAAAAGAGAAGAGGTGAAAGAAAAAAGAAATAGAAGGGAAAGAATGATAAAACGTCTTCCGTCTGCTTCATCACCAGGAAAGAGAGATGTAAAAAGAACAGCACAACCAACGGACATACTAGTGTAACAGATACAATAGAGTAACACCTTGATACCATTGCTAGATCATATGTATTATTATTTAAGCTGACATGTGTAAAGTGATACGTGAAAAAAGAAAGTAAAAAAATAAATAAATTACGGGCTTTCTGTATATAAGTGAACACTTAGAACCTGGAACCCAACACCTGTGGGTGTTTCTGAGAGTGCACTTGTGGATGTGAAATTTATCCAGAAGGAAATTGCTCAATAGTGGTTGTGAAGAACCAAAGGCCCGCCTTCCCCGAGCACCGAGGCAGGCGCCAGGGGACCCATAGCCCCAGACTCCCAAAGGGGCCCCCAAGGCAGGGTGCCCAAGAGGGGCTAAAACAGGAAATCTGCAACCCCCCCCCCCAAGGAAAGAGGAGAGACGACCCCGAGGAAATCCCCCAGCCACCAAAGTGCCTAAGCCCCCAGGAGCCATGGGGACGAGCCACGGGGACGAGCCCGTGGGCTCCGCCGGCAGCTAGGCCCCACAAAGCAGCCAGGCCCCACAATGCAGCCACCAGGAATGGGCCGGCACCCACCCAGGAACCCGCCCCAAACCCAAGGGCCGCCAATGGGCCAAGGCGCCAGCCAGCAGAGGGGGGAAGGACGTGGGGGGATGGGCTCCGCACCTAGCGGAGATTTGAGATGGACTTGGGAGAGGGAGCGGACCGGACCCGAACCTGGCAAAAAAAAAAATCTCATTCACACCATCCCACCCTAGTGCCTCACTCACCACACACATACTTACAAAAAAAAGACGACACTGTACACACATTACCACATAAGACTCACATCCAACAATCCCAAGTGTGTGTGTGTGTGGGGGGGCACCACAATCCCACTATCCGCCTGCCTGTGCACGATCCCCGATCCCGCCCCCGGACCAGACGCCCCCCGGACCAGGCCCCCCAGGGAGGGGGCCAGCATGACCCGTACGGGCCACCCGACCAGAACCCCCCTCACCCCCTAAATACCTAATAAACCCACTCCCTCCCCCACCTTACCCTAGCCACCCCTCCCCCATCCCTTTCTGGGGAGAGCAGAGGCGTCAGCCCCCAGTCCCGGCAAGCCGCTCGCGCCCCACAGTAACCCCGCCAATACTACCGGACCCAGTAGCCTGCTCCTCCTCCAGGCCCCAGACTCTGTGCCGCAATTAGAGAACGGGGGTGTGGAAAAGACCCCAATCCTCCATACACCCGCTCAGATGTTGTGTTGTTGCATGTTGTTATCAAGTGTGTTTAAAACTGGGAGCGCCGAAGGGGGTGCCCGGCACAGTCTACCCCCCCTCCGGAAGTTAGCTGGTGCCGGCGCACCCCCTCCAAGCAACTGCCCAGAACCCTCAATATCTAAATGCGAGAGGGGGTGTAGGGAGCCATCCGAGGTGAGGCTCACACAACGTAAGACGCCCCCCAGATGCCTTCACCCCCCCATACCATGGCCTACATGAATGTGCGTTGTGAAAATGTTTGAAGTGAAAGTGTCTAAAATGCATGATAAAATGGGGTGAGGGACATCATCAGAAAGTGGCAAACTCCAGTAATGCCCCCCTCCCCTAGGTCCTACATGTGTGGCAGTGTGATGGAGCAGGCAGAGGGAGGAGTCCGTGGTGGGGAGAAAAAGGACTGGGGAGCCTACAGCAGTCCCAGGGAGCCAGCTCCCCTACTGACTCTAATAGGCACGACCGCTCCCTGAAAGCCCACCCGGAGAAGGAGCCCCCGCCAGCGGCACCACCATAGCCCGGGGGCCAGGGATAGGCGGCAGGGCCCGCGAGCCAACCACCCACCAGGACCAACACCTCCACCACCCTAGCCCACCCACCAAGCCTACTGGCTTCCCCCCTCCCCAAAAAAAGTAGAATAAAATAAATAAATAAATAAATAAGAGGGGGGACCCTGGCTAGCCAGCCCGCACGAGCCATCCAAAACCCCACACCCCAGGTGAAACCCGCACCGGGAGACGGCACGGACCAGGACCGAGACAGGGGGTCGGACACAAAGCCCACCAAAACGTCCACACACACACACACACACACACACACACACACACACACACACACACACACACACACACACACACACACACACACACACACACACACCCCACTCGTAGATCTAATCCCTCCACAACAATAACATTCAAACAACTCACCATACATACAACAATAGGGTTAGTCCCTACTCCCCCTCCCTCTCCTCCCCCCAGTAGCAGAGTGCCAACTCAAAGATAGGGAAGACCATCTGCCCTGAGATGTTAATGCCCATGCCCCCCCTACCTGCTCAACAGGCCCCCCAGCACACCAGAGGCCCCGTGCAGGGGCAGACACCCGGGTGCGCGCCGGCCCAGACCTTAAGTGGCATACCCCCCGGAACCCGAACCCCCGCCGGGGCCCCCGCCTGAGGGCGGCACACCCCAGGGACCCCAGGCCCCCGGACCCACCCAGCGGCAGCACAGCTACCAGGTCAGTAACCCACATCCGTCACCACGGAACTCCCCAAGAGCGCCGCCCGTAGGCCTCCCAAGCCCCTTCCAGATGGGGGCAACAGACCCCGGGGTCAAACCCACCAGGCGCCCCACTCCGAGTGCCCCCCAGATCCCCAGGGACCCCCCTATCCAGCCACTGCGCCCTGCAGGAAGCAACCCACCTCCCCCCATTCCACTAAGTGATGGTGCTGATCAAAGGAGCCCAAAGAGATCGATCAGATGTGGATGCAGATGCAGCCTCAAGATTAATATGATCCAACAAAAGATCTCTATACTGATTTATACTGACATTTTCCATACTTTTCCAATTCATGAGGATAGTTTTCTTTATGATACATAATGCAGTGAAAACCATGCAAACTACTTTTTTTTCCAGAGGGCTTTCCTCAATGTTACCCAGCAAGCAAACTGATGGGGAAGGTGAAATTTTACAACTCAGGCACTTTGATAAGTCCTTACATATCTGTGCCCAGAACCTCTGGACTGGTGTGCATAACCATAACAGATGAATAGAATTATCAGGGTGATTGCCTATGCAGTGTGGACAGATATTAGATTGTGCAAGACCCATCTTGAATAATCTTTGTCCTGTGTAGTGTACTCTATGAAGGATTTTGAATTGTATTAGTTGTAAGTTGGTGTTTCTAGTCAATTTGAAAGTTCTTAGACATATCTGAGCCCAGAAGTTTTGGCCAAAGCTGACTGATAATCCTCTTCCCATTTCATAATAGGAAGAGATATTGAATCATCTATTTTAGTCAGGGTCCTGTATGATTTAGACAGTAGTTTGGCGGAGTTTTAAATCTAGGAACTCTAATTATTAGTTGGGATTTGTAAAACCACCTTTAATATGCTTAAATTTATTTCTAGTTATAGATTTAATTTGTTCATTCCAAGAATTTATTTTTACTAATGCCATATTGCATATTTAGTTTGGCAAAAGTGATAAACTCGGTTCCGTCAATTAAATGTTCCAGGTATTCAATACCTTTATTCTTCCAGTATGTAAAGTTTTATTATATTATTATTTTGAACGATGTCAGGGTTATTCCAGATGGGTGTACGACTGCACGGGATAAGTGATGACTTTGTCATTTTAAGAAACTTCCACCATGCTGTCATAGTGGAGCTAATAACATTTTTAAAGCATTGTTTTGCAAAAGCTTTACAGATTATTTTAATATCAACGTTGATTAAGGATATGGGACGATAGCTGTGGGAAACATAGGATCTTTGCCTGGCTTAAGCAGAAGACTGATGGGGGCAGAGATCATATTAGCTGGAAATTTACTTTATAAAATTCAGTAGGGAATCTATCTGGACCTGGAGCCTTTTTATTCGGCATACTTATTAGAGCTTCCTGAACTTCAACTCTTGTCAGCGGTGAGTCCAGTGTCGTTCTTTGGTTTAGGAAGTGTAATTTTATCCAGAAATTGCTTGATGCCATTATCTGATGGATTTATCTGTGATGTGTATAAGATTTGTAGAAATCTCAGAAGGTGTTCTTTATACATTCCGGATCACTTAATGTATTACCAGTTGAGTCTGTAACTGCAAATATAGTTGTTTTCTCTTCATTTATTTTTAGCTGATTAGCTAAGAAGCTTCCTGACTTATTGCCATGATCAAGTTTTCTATTCAAAGTTTTTGTATTAGAAATTTATTTTGCTTTTCAATATAATGGTTTAATTCTAATTTTACTTTATGGATTTTTCCCAACTTTCCCTCTTCTTGAGAAGTTTCTAGTAACTTAAGTTTTTCTTTTAATTCCTGAATCTTTTGTTTTCTATCTTCTTTTTATGAGATGAGAATTAAATTATTTTACCTCTCATCACTGCTTTCCCTGCTTCCCATAGTACAGATTCTGATGTGCCTGGCAGATCATTGTATTCTAAATATGAAGCCCACTCTTCTTTGAAAAATTTAATAAATTCTTCATCTTTAAGCAGCGATGTATTAAATCCCCAGCTCTTGTTTTGTGGGGTTATTTTTTTTTATTTGTTAGGGTTAAAGTAACAGGAGCATGATCACTAATAGCAATAGGATGAATTACAGCCTCTGAAATGTCCGACAGCAGCGAGCTGCTGATTAAGAAATAATCCAAACGAGAATAAGAGTGGTGGACATTTGAAAAAAAAAGTATATTCCTTACTATTAGGATGAAGAGAACGGCATGCATGCAAGACCAAAACCTATGGAGTAAGAGAGCTTCCTAAATAGACTTGTACATAAAAGGATAGTTGTGTCCATATTAGTCAGAAGTTGTGCATAACAAACATTTGTAAACTCATAATAATTTAAATCGTATTTCAAAAGATACAACATACAGGTTAAATAGTTACAACTTCAATAACTAATAAATACAAATTTCAAGTTTAAATTGTGCTTTACTCTTTATGAACACAAACAGCAGCGGCTGCTTGAGAATACGGATTTTTTCTTTGAGAATACGAATTCACAACAGTGGTCTGACGTCACGGTTTCCAAGGCTGGTTAATGGAGCACAGAATGCGAAGATAGGAGCCGCGCATGCGTTCTTCAGACTGACCGTCTCAGAATGCACCGCGGTCCGCAGCTTGATTCAGACAGCGCAGAGTGTCTGATCAATACTCCATTCTGGAAGGTGGCGGTAATGCACCTATAAGTTGTTTCCAACCGCCATTAAAAAACAAGAGAAGAAGAAGAAGAAGAAGAGAAGACAGCGCAGAGATCACAGTGGTAGTTAAACATTCCCTTTTCTGCTGCTGTTCTTCAAAAGTACGTTTTCAGATCGAGGCGAGAAACATTATACTTTTAAGCTTCCCTATTTACAGAGTTGGTGCGTAATTTAAAAAAGAGTCTGATTTATTTGTTTTGTGTTTATCAGACTGAAGCGTGTTGCTTTATTAACTCAATAATTGCTGGAATAAATTATAAATGTCTCCCAAGGATGACAGCAGCATATAAAATAGTGCTGGACGATAATTTAATAACAATATATCAGTCGAAAGACGTGTGGCACAATAAGGGAAAAAAGGTCGATAAAAGTGGTAAGACAGTTTTCCTTCCTTCCTTTTAACCTATATTAGTTGATGCTACAGTCACTGCTTCCTCTCAACCCAATCGTAATCGCGGACCCAGGCACACCGTCACAAAGCGCCGCCCCTCTCAAACCACAACACAGAACTATCATGGTTGAGTTTTGGTTTGGCTTTGTTTTTCTGTTATTTCTCATTTTTCATCTCTTTGAGTTAGGTTTTAATTTTATTTTATGTTTTCAGTCATCAGTTATTTTCTGTCAATTTTCACTTCACCTCCTCAGCAGTCAGTCACACCTTGATATCATTTGCTTGTTAATTAGTCAGGACCCTTGTTTCACCTGTTAGTGCTCTATTTAAACCTCCTCTGTCTTCAGTTCAGCACTGGGCCGTCTTCTGCTATCCAAACACTCCATGCCAGTCCTCGATTGTGTCTTGGAAGATCTGTTTCTGTTCTTTCATTGAAGGTTAGTCCTGCCTGTTGCCTTAAAAGACTTGGTACGCTACTGTTGTCCCTGGAGAAGCTCTGTTCTGTGTCCTGGTGTCTCCAGAGAGCTGCTAACCTGACTAGCCACCCAGTGGAGGCTCTGCTCTGAGTCCTGGTGTCTCCAGAGAGCTGCTAACCTGACTAGCCGCTCTGAGGAAGCCCTACTCTGTGTCCTGGTATCTCCTGAGAACTGCTAACCTGCCTGGCCACCCTGGAAAAGCTCCACTCGGTGCCCTGGTGTTGCTATGAGGCCTACTAGCCTAGCAGCCCTATGCTTCCTAGCCTCCAGGCTTGAATGGACTCTCACTCCGGGCCGTCAGCTCCTGCCATCACCTACATCCCTGACCTTCTGCAGTCCTGAACCTCCGGTCTTCATCACTCACCACCCAGCATACTTGTTTCAATAAAGACTCAAACTTTTAGTCCCGTGTGTGCGTCCTGAGTTAATCGATAAACAAACCATGACAAGAACACGTGAATATGTCACAGCAAGAGCAGCGGAGGAGGAGGGGGGTTTTACTAGTTCGCCAGCCTGACAGAAATAAACCACAGTGAACTGTAAAATTTGCAAGGAACCGGTAAAAACAAAGTCTGGTAACGCAACCAACTTGTTTCATCACCTCAGCCGCTCACTGCCGCAGCAGCGCGAGCTGTGTCAGCCCCGCGCGGCTCCGCGTCATCTTCTTAGGAATCTTATGGAAGTTCTTCCAAAACAAAGCGGGTATAGCAGCAAAACTGGGCTCCCTTCTCTGTGATAAAATGACAAAGCGTCCAAGCAGCATAAGGACATTACGCATGCAGTAACATGCTTCATAGTGATGGACATGCTGCTGTTGTCTGCAGCTGAAAAACCTGGTTTCAAACAATTACTCGCCACTCATGATCCGTGACATAAAGTTCCGGGCTGCAAGTTTTTCTCCTAACAGCGCCGGTCACTTTAGTTTATTCTTTGTCAGTTTTTAATAACATCACCCAGGTCTCTTAAGTTGAGTTATTTTTCTTTTAAAAAAAATCAGTTATTGTTAAAATGTTGGGTAAATAAGAAGTTATTTGGGATTGAGTGTTTGTGTGTGATATATTAAAATTAAGTAATTTAGCAATTATAAAGAGCCAGGTTTTAAATCTTTTGATAATTTCTATCCATAATATGCATTTTTATCAATATGCTTTTTTCTATACATCCAGCCCTAATATAAAATCTATAAATAAATAAATTCTACAAATGTTTTTCTAAGTGAGTTTCCTCTGAGTGAGGACACGAAGAAGAATTGAGAAGAGAAAGAGGGAAAGAAACAATAG
>NW_023397333.1:0-40635 GCF_011125445.2 Fundulus heteroclitus | reverse complement strand
TGGTATGGGTGTGTTTCACCGGAAAAGGCAAATCGGTTTTGACTGTTTATCCGGGAAACACGGTCACCATACAGCTGGCTGTTTTATTATCTTTCGTTTTATAAAGAAGCTAAAGTGAGAGTAAATTGGCTTTTAAACTGGCAACAACAGCGTCTGAACATTTCCTATTTACCATCTCACCCCGGCAAGATGCAGTGTCAGCCATAATAGTCCGGTTTAAGAAACACTCCAGAGGCTTAAGCGTCGCTTAGCTACTGGATGGATGTAGATTTTGACCAACGACTTTTTGCACTACTTTAAACTAGTCTGCCACAAAATCCAAATGAAACACGTTAAATTTGTGGTTGTAACGTGAAGTGGGTAGAGTCTAAAGGGTTAAAATTACTTGTAGACATAAATTTATTTTCTGCACATTGAGAATTTACAGCTAAAAATTGCACATTCTTGCTAAAATCTGGCTCCCTGTTGCTGCTGTCTTCCCTTGCAGTATGCACTTTATAAGAGGATGACTTTAGCAGCCATCCTGATCCAGAGTCGTTTCCGGAGTTTCCACGAACAGAGGAAGTTCCAGCAGAGCCGTAGAGCAGCGGTCCTCATCCAGCAATACTACCGCTCCTACAAGCACTCCCTCAGGTACCTCCGCACGCACACGCACAAGTAGGTTGTCACTGGGACTGGGTAGGAAATGCCATTAAAAGATATACTGGAATCTTTGCTTACAGCAGCCTCCTAACTAAAAAACAGAACCAGGCTGCTCGTAAGATCCTGAGGTTCCTGCTCCGCTGCCGCCACAGGTGAGGCACGAACCGCCGAACACAATCTCATCCACGCGCACACTCACGGGCTCCATATTACACCGACTAACACGCATACACAGACTTACATTGGTGCTAATAGTTGCTGTTGTTTTGCTGCTCCTGTGAAGCCCCTTGATGGACCACAGGCCTCTGAAACAGGTGAGTCCCCACTTGCTCCCTCTCTTTCAGAGGCTGATGCCTGTTTGCATGACAGCGGAAGGAGAGGGAGAGGTAGAGGAGTTCCTGGATCATTATCACCATTTATGTCTTTCCCTATCTCTCTCCGTCTCCCTCTAAGGACTGTCGAACGATGACAATAAATGTGCATGACTGACAGATAGAGAAGCGAGTCTTGCATATGGTCTTCTTGGGGGCATGATCTGATTATCACCAGGGGACTTTCAGGGTTGCTTGGCATGCAGATTTTTGTGTGCCTTGATGGATGGGGCTGATATAGAGGATTTGAGAGTGTATGTACGCCTATGAAGGATGTGAACTGAAGGAGGTTTTGTCAAATAACTGCCCCTTTCTCTCTGACTGACATTTGGGGATGAAATCAAAAAGAAAGGGCCTTGCAGTAGTATTTTTGCACCTCGTACGTTTTCACATTGTGTTCGACTAAAACGAAATTCAATATATTTTTATCAGGATTTTATGTGATAGACAAACAAAAAGTATCCAAATGAAAACATGAAAAGTGTGCCAACAATGTTTTTTTTTTTGTTTGTTTATTAGTGAACATTAGTGAGCAAACAGCGTCACTAAAACCAAAGGAAAAAGTGTCAAGGAGAGAGCCATGTTGGAAAGAAAGTGATGAGCCTTGTGGAGGACACAGCAAATAAGGTGTTGATACACGTTGGTGGCAGCATCACGCTGTGGGGAAGCTTATACCTTTAGCAGGGACGGTTAGGCTATTTCAATGGAAGGTGAAAAATACAAATCCAGGAAGAGGATACGGTAGAGGCTGCAAACGAGCTGAGACTGGAGCGAAGGTTTGCCTTCCAGCAGGATAAACAATGCACAGCCTGAGCTGCAGTGGAAATGTTCAGACAAAAGCTTATTCGTGTGTTTGGATGGAAGCGTTAAAGCCCAGACCCAAACACAAACGAAGGTTTGAGACGAGACTGTTCGCAGATGCCCTTCGTCCCACCTGGCTGAGCTTGAGCCATTTAACCAAGAAGAACGGGCCGAAGATTTAGTTTTGGATGTGCAGCTCTGGTATGTGCCCAGAACCTGCAGCTGTATTTGCAACAGAAAACGGTCCTATTAACTCCGGGAGGCGTGATACAAATGCACGCTACACTTTTCAAGTTTTCTATTTATAAAAAAATATATATATATATATTATGCATTACTTTGTGTTTTCTATCACATTGAATCCCGTTGAAATACATTGAAGTTTATGGCTGTAATGTGGCAGAATGCGATATGAATAGTTTTACCAGGCACTTGATACACTTAGACCTTCTTGTTAATTTTTAACCCTGATTGTTTCTAATGTGTGTTTGGTTCTCCTCAGGGCCAGAGAGCAGAGAAAGGCCAGGGGTCCTGAGAATGCATCACCAGGCCCTGCACACAGCCCCCTCAGCCTGTGAGCACTCCAAGACCCCACCCCACCCATGCTGCCCCCAACCACCCCTCCAATCATCTCTCCTCCAACCTCTCCCCCCTACCCTCCCTTCCTTTTCCATTTCCCAGCCTTACCTCGTGCCCTCTTCTCTCCTCCTCGCTCTCAACCTCCCTGGCCTCATTTCTCAAGAGGAAAAAAAAAAAAAAAACTCTTCCCAAACGGACTGAGGACAGGATAGGTGTCCATCATGGCAGCTCAGACAGACAGACTGCTGGGCAGAGCCCCAGAACCAGGCTCTGCTCACAGCACTGATCCTCCTCCAGTTTAACTGGGAGGCCATCACATTAACCTCATGGCATTCTTTGCACTCCTCATGGGTATGTTTCTTTGCAAGAGCAAGTTGTCGAGCGGGACACGTGGGAAAAAAAAGAAAAAAAAAAAAAAGAGGAAGTGCCTGACGACGACATCCTGCTGTCTAAGGCAGCAGCTGGATGCGCTGAAGAGGCTCCGGCGGGGAACAGCTGGCTCAAGGAAGAGGCAACTTATACATGCAAAAAAAACACGCAAAACCCCGCTGTGTTTTTTTGTATCCAAGCAGAGATCTGTGAAAGAATAAGAAACCATAAACCAAAAAAACTCACTTCTATGTTGCATTTGCATGCAAGGTCCAACCCCCCCTCTTTCTCTCGCTTATTTCTCCTCTATATCATCCTACAGAGCTACAGTGGCAAATCATTCTGCTGATTCAGTATCTCACAGTATCACCCAACCACTCTGACTCACAGGCTTACAAAGCTATTAGTCACCTAATCAACAAAAAAAAAAAAGGGGAGGAACTGCACTTGAATGTACGAGGACCATTGTTAGATAAAAGGGAAGCGGCCTGAATAACGATGTCTTAATTTGCTACATGGACTTTGTATGGAGTTGTTCTCAACGGCAGCACTTTTGCTTGCCCGACGTGGTGTGTCCGTGTTCGTTCAATTCAATGCATGTGTTTGAGCTATGAGCTCCTGCATGCTTGCCAAACTGCTTTAGTGTTGTTTCTTTTTTGTAATTTCTATGTGTAATCGTGTCTCATGTCTTCATCGACTTATCCTTGCCCTGTGTAATGTGAACCGTGTAAGGACAAATGACTTCTTTTGGGTGCTTTATTTATTATTTATTATTTATTTGAGGGTCTAATTCTTTGTTTAACTGGCTCAAGAGTGGTTTAGCTCAAGACTGGTCCCACCCCCCAACCCCCCCCAACCCGTTCCCCTCCCGGTGTGATAAAATATGACATGTTCCAATGGTTAAATGTCTCTGTTAGTTTGTTCTGCGTGAACCTCCAAATCCTAACTGTGGTTTTGAGGACAGAGTCACATAACATTGCCTTGACTTCTTCTTGACTCCGAGAGGTCTCTATGCTTGCTCTGTAAAGGACACGGGTCCTCTACTTGCCCCTATACAGGGCACCGCTCCCTGTATCAGCCCTATATGGGTGATCAAATCCATATTTTGGACTATTGCATATTTCTGTACATAAACTGACGAGGTAAGGGGATACAAGGACCCTGAAACTTTTTCATAAGAAGACTGTATTTAAGATTATAAATTATTTTACTTCCCGTAACGAGAACTTTAGACAGAGAATCTGGGTACACAGGACGGCATATTGCTTGTAAATAATGTAGATAATACAAACGGAGTAATGTGCATGAGATTTAAGACAAAAGAAACAGCTAAAAGAACATAGTGGCTATGGACTGTGAGAGGATTTTAACTGCTTCACTTTAAGAGTATCCAGTATAAGTGTTATTTAAAAAGGACATTTTCTTAAAAGCATGCAAACGAAAAATCTAACATTAGAAATATAAGTGGGAAAACAAAGTAAGCTGAAACCATGATCTTTCAGACATAAAAAAAATACAAAAAACAAACCATTTACACTTTGTGCTCTTGTTTCTTGGCTAGCAAAAATTAAACCCGTTTTGCCAGTAGTGCCAATCATTATGAATGCTATTTTTGCCTAACAACACAGTATGTTATGCTGGGGAAACCAGTACCAAGAAGTTATCAGTAAGACCCACAGAGGCAGCAGATGCTGACAGTAAACAATAGCGACCTAGTTCTAGCTCAGATGTAGACCTACAAGTCCTGAAGTTTGTCTGAAAAGGTAGACTTATGCATAAAACGGCGATGGGGACGAAGCAAGCATAAAAGATGATGCTGATGACTACGATGTTTAAATGTGAATGCTATGACTGGTGAACCATAAAGGGAAGAGGGTCCCACAGTGGGTATAAAAAGTCTGCGCACACATTCAAATTCCGGGATTTTGTGATACAATTAAATGTATGATTTCTTTCCACCTTCAATGTGAAAATAGGCCTATATAAAGGCTTTGATGCAAGAATTTCATTACAAATCTGTTGATCTGGTTTATTTTTTTGTGATTTCATTTTACCTGTGTTTTACGGTGCTTTTGTGGCCTTTTCTCTAAGAAAGGGGCTTTACAAGTTAAGCTTTTACATGTGTTTTAATTATAAAACCAGTAAAGTTATTTGAAAACAAATTTTAAATAGTAAATAAATGAAATAATGTGGTTGCATAGGTATGCACAAGCCTAATCTAAAGTTTTGCTGCAACCGGTGTTGATTTTATTGCAGCACGCGTTTGGGCAGGATATGTCTTGACTTGGCTATGTTTGCTCACTCCAACTTTAAAAAAAGACCAAAGCCCCAGTTTCACCAAAACCAAAACAGCCCACACCATGATCTTCCCACCATCATGCTTTAAAGTGGCTATTGTGTTCCTTTTGTGATGTGCAGTGTTATTTTTGCACCAAACATACTGGAATTATTTTTGGAATTGTGACCAAAAACCCAAATTTAATCGAAGCTTAACAAAATTTCCCCCCGTGCTTATGGAGAACTTCAAAAGTGGGTTTGCAAATTTTAGCCTCAGTAGGGGGATTCCTTTCGTTTCCATTCTAACCTTTTGCTCAGACACA
The DNA here is from genome assembly GCF_011125445.2 of Fundulus heteroclitus. Taxonomy (NCBI): domain Eukaryota; kingdom Metazoa; phylum Chordata; class Actinopteri; order Cyprinodontiformes; family Fundulidae; genus Fundulus; species Fundulus heteroclitus. The sequence continues at coordinate 35,273 of NW_023397333.1, read as the reverse complement.
TGAGTAATGCTAGAGATCGTTATCGCATGTACTACACAGTCAGTGCTTGCCAGAAACTTATGCTACGTTTTGCTGCGGGCCTCTTGGCAGCTTTCATTTTCTCTTTTCATCACTTTCGGGGATAAGGGTAATGTCCATGTTACGCCACATTTTTCTCCTTGATTTAATGGCTTGGAATTCCTCCGGTCCCCGCTTTGGAAACTTGCTGCAGACGCTGATGGGAAATAGTCCTAGGAAAAGGTCAGAAAAACCGAGTAGAAGTGCCGAACCATATTTGTGGTTTGAACAGAGCTACATTTCTGGCTAAAAGAGGAGGTACACCATTGTGCAACCACTTTATTTCAGTTTTAAAAAGTTAGGGAGTTATTTGTCTTTGTCTACTTTTTTTACGTCACAAACATACCATTTAAATCGGAGGTGTGTGGACTTTTTATATCCACTGAATGTCCCTTACGGGGTGGTTTTGCTCTAGCAACATACTGGCTTTTATTGAGACCATTGTTCCCACCTGCAGCAGATCCAGCCCGGCCTCCAGTCAAAGGTTTCCATCTTCAAACAGAATGTCTCTGAACTCATGGTTTGTTTCATTTCTTTTCCTTTTCTGCTCATTGTCACTGCCATAATTGTATGACATGTACTTTAATCTTTTGGGAAGCTCTGTTTAGAAAGTGCCTGCTCAACAACAGAAAACTAATATCAGGAAGTATTGTATATTCTCCAAAATGTTCCCAGTTATCGCTTTATTTTCCTAAATTGTGTGTTAAAATTGAACTTGACAGTGTTCTGCTCTCTGTTAAAAGCCCTAATCTGTCTGGTATGAATGGATGCTCATGGCCTAATTGATAATATGTGTTACTTTGTTGGGCAAACAAATATGACAGCAACGCCCCCACCTTTGTGTGTACTTATTGGAGGAGGGGAGAAAAAAAATAAATTCTGCTTCTGTCTATGAGAGGCACTATCACAAGTCGATTTGCAGCTTTTCCACTGGGAGACCTGTGTGTTTTCATTTAATTCTCGCTCTTATTTTTCCTGGGAGAAAATCATTTTGCAACATTAAAACAAAAGCAAAACTCTGAAGTCTTTAGCTGGCTAAATATGTGTCACAAACATCCTCTTTGTTGACTTTTTTTTTCTTTCAACCGTGACCCAGTCTCTCACTCTGATGTGCTCGCACTCAGCGTGGAACGCAAAGGTTCGCGGTCTGGCGCACACGTCAAAAAGGCCACACTCTTTCTCTCATGTGCTTATGTCTTCGGGAGGCATGAAATCTCTCCCTTAGATTATACTCAGGGTTGAAGAACAGGGAGATGGTATGTGGATTGCATTAGAACTGGCTGGCACACAGGTGTCCCGCATTTTGGCGGCCGCGTCCGTTCGGATGCACGTATGTGTGCACATATTGGAAGACATCAGCTGTCCCTTCGTTGTGTAGCACCTGCAAATTTGAACACGTTTGATGTATCCGAAAATGCTCTTGAACCTAACATCCAAGATCCTTAACATGGACAATTTTAGGTGATGCCAAATTACAGTGTCTTGCAAAACCATCAATAACCCTTGAACTTCAGCACAATTTGTCACGTTACAGTCCCAGATTTAACATATTTAACTTAATGAAAAGGATACATGTTTCTTTTTTTTATATATCTTTTGTTGATAAAAAAAATAAAAGTGTGGCATGCTTTTAATTCAGCTCGCTATATCTCAGTTCTATGCAGAATCAAATAGTGATGTAATCAAAGCTGCAAACAAGTTTAGGTTTGTTTCTAGCAGCTCTACAGACCCAAAGAGATGCATATTTTTGCAATTTTTTTGTTGTTTTTTTCAATAGAAAGCTCGGAAATTATGTCTGGGTGTTTAACTGCACCATCCTCACTTGAATATGCTTTGATCTAAACCGTTCCGCTGTAGCTCCGGCTGTATATTTCAGGTCATCCTGCTGGAATGTTAACATCTTTCCCCCAGGATCGCCCTCGTTTTAGCTCCATGCATCCTCTCATCAACTCTGGCCAGTTTTCCTTCTATAATGCCAGATTTGTGGAGCACCAAACATACTTAGCACTGCAGCTCCTCCAGAGTTACAATGAGCTTCTTGACTGGTTCTCTGATTGATACGGTTCCTGCCCAGCCTGTCCATTTAAGTGGACGGTCGTGTCTTTGTATGTTTTGCCTTTGTGCCATAAACTATTTCCATGTTGAAATGATAGGCTGGACAGAGCTTATGCTCAGGATTTAGTTTTATGGCCCGCCTCTGCTTTAAACGTCTCCACAGCTTTCTCCCTGTGCTGGGTTCCTTGGCCCTTATGAGGCTGTCCATTCACTGATGTTCTCCAACTCCAAACTCAGGCCTTATCAGAACAACTAGATTTATACTTAGGTGAGATGACGGCGGACTCGATCATGTGACTTCATAGGCAACTGGGTGCACTTTAATTAGGGGCATCAGAGTAAAGACAGCTGAATACAAATGGCCGCCACACTTTTCAGATACATATTTCAAACGCCTTGAAACTCATGTATCCTTTTCCTTCCACTTTACAGCTAAATCACGTTTGCGTATTGCATAAAATCCCAATAAAATACATTTACTGCATTTGTAACGACCAAATCGGAAAGGATTCAAGCGTTATGAACAGCTTTTTAAAGGCACTGTAAGTCATACACCTCCATCATCATAAAAGCTAGGTTTTAGTTCACTTTTAGCGATCGTGCCGATAGACAGCCAAGGCGGGGAAAGTTCCTCTTCAACCCCTATGAGACTGTCATTCCTCCCTCAGCAGCAGAGCTAAAGATGACATTCTGAAACTCCCTCACAGACGTGCACAAGCAATCATTGGTTCGTGAACTTGTACAATACACAAAATACTATCCCTCACTACAGAAACCCCATCAGTAGGATCTTGTTTTGGAGAGGACGGCGACTGTAAAGAGTATGTAGTTTAGAAAAAGTACAGATTAAAAGGTAAGACACTTTGCCATAGTAAACAGGTGGTGAACGTGCACAGAGGGTAGCCTCTGTTCTCATAAGTCCGCCTAGAAATGAACCGTATAACCTTTCAGGCCTTGTTTCAAGAGGGCGTGGCCAAGCACCACATTGCATGCTAGAATGGTAGACCCTTATAGATAACCTATGGCTAGACCTCTCCTTGCCTTCCTGCTCTTTCACCCTGTCTTCCCTTCCTCTCTCTCATCTCCTGCCGTACCACCATCCTGCCTGCTGTTGTGTTCTCCATGCTGATCTCAGCTGCTCATTCCTCTCTCTCTCTCTCGCTCTCTCTCTCTCTCTCTTTTTTTTGTAGTCTAGTTTTTAAATCCTTATTTTTTTTTGTTTGTTTGTTTTACAAACATGCATGCACAAGCATCACTAACTTGTTGATGTTTTCAAAAGAATATTTTGTTGCTGAGGCCATGCAAAGTGTTTTTTCAATATTGCCCTTATATGTGGAATATGTCTTCTGAATGCTTTACATAATTTCTGCTGTAAAATGAAATCAGAATAAAAAGAAAATTTGCACTTTAACCTATTTCTTGGGGTGATGTTTATTGCTTCTTTTCTAGAGGTTTCTTCTTTAACCGTGCTGGGTTGGAATGTGTCTAGAGCGTTGACGATTTTCTCTCCTCAAATGTCATTCCAAAAAAAGTAAAAAACAAAGCAACTGGACTTGTTTTCTGTAGTTGAAGACGGGAAAGACACCCTTGGAGTAGTGCGTGAGTATGAGAAATAATTTGCATGTTGTCTAAGCCATTACAAGGCCTTTGTTAGGCAGTAGTATAAAGCTTGTTACTCCACATTACTCCAGACTTTTTGAATTGAGAGGAGAGGAAACAAAACGTCTTCAACTACGGAAAACAAGTCCAGTTGGTTTGTTCTTTACTTCTTTTGGAATGACCATGACCCGGATGACTGAGAATCTTCACCAGCTTATCCTCAAATGTGCAAAAGAAATTAAATTGTGCGCTTTTTGGCTCATTCTTCATTAAACAACCCTAAAAAGAACATTGGTGTTATATTAAGTTCATGTACTGACGTTAAAATATACATTCTGCAAGTTATTAAAATATTTCAGCAGATCATCTAGAGTAGAAAAAAGATATTCAAATAGTTTAAAATGACACACTTCTTTTTTTTTTCCTCGCTGATATAAAAGCAGACAATGCCCATTAAGGTCACCAAAATTATTTTTGTTTGCTAAACTGCAGAGTAGTGAGAGAGAGAATCCTTTGTAGGCCAACTTGCTCGGATTTCGTGAAATATGTAGACATTTGGGACCGTTGTTGACACCTGGTGAGAATTGTATGTTAGTGGCGCCATATGAAATGTTTAAACATAGAAAATTATTTATTTGTTTAATGCTTATTATCAAACTTACAGTGTGTAGAACTTGTTATCATGTCCTGTGAAATTTAAGATTTTGGAGTGGCCCAGCCCCAGTTCTAATTTGTGGAGGGTGCTTAAGATTAGGGTGATTGCAAGAGGTCTCAAACATAAGTAGGATTGCTGTAATGCAAATATAGATTTTTCCATTGATTTTAAGAGTGGTGTAAATAATATTTTTATGCCCTTTTCAATTAAATGAAAATTAAAACAGATTTTTTTCATAACTAATAATCTTTTTACAGTATTTTATAATACTTAGAAAGATGCCTGTCTCTAGGCAAACTTCTAGGTTGAATGATAATAGTTAAAAACCCCATTGTGTATAAATAAGCTTGGGCTAAACTGTTTTACGAAAACATCAAAGATTTCAAAATAGTGTGTAAATGTCATATAAGTAGTCAGTTTGGTGTTTGTAGCCTTAGTTCAATGATACGTTCTAATTATAAATTTTGTAAGAAAAGTAGCTATAAAAGTATTTGCAATAAAATGAGTTAAAGTAGTTATTTTGATAACACAACTCTATGACTTTACATTTGTAATGCATACATGTGTTATCACTTAACGGACATTAATTACATTGTTTCAATGACTTTCAGCCACTCAATTTTTATTTTTTGTTTATTTATTTATTTGCATTGTATGTATTTTAGAGCAATATAATTTAAACCATGTCTTAATACATTCACCTATATTTTAAATTATTTGAATCATTTTCGGTGTTTGTCTGTAATTTATAGTTCTACCTCTTTTAAACCGAAGTTTGATAAGGTGAACTACTGACAATTACATTTTCCAAACAGCGTGATTTAGGGTGCAAGTATGCACTTAAAACTCCGTTCCAACATGTTGACTGAAATTTCCAAGGCAACTCGGAAAATTACCAGCAGCTACTTACGTCAATTTATTTTTACCGTAAATATGTGATACCCTCTTGGGCATAAGTTTCCTCTCGCTGACGCTACTTTTAGGACACTGGGGCATATAAACGTGAGTTAGTGTTAAAACTGGGGAGTGGACTTTTAATATTGGAGTTTTAACCCCCTCCGTGTGTGTTTTATTTTTTCTTTCTTTCTTTATTGAAGCCTTGAAAAATTTACCGTAAGTACGGTAGAAACCGGACATGTCGTAAAGCTCGCAGCTGATATAAAGACGTGGTTTGTTCCGGAGAAAAGTGGATTTAGCCTCTCCACCGAGGGCGGATTTTAACGGGAGCAAACGGGCTTTTAACTATGAATATTGCACATTTTCGAAGTAGAGTATTTAATTTATCTGTACAATGAGAGATTTGTGTGTTTTCCTGTGGGAACTGGGTGCTGTAATGCCGACCAGCTCGCCTTCGACTGAAGAAACAATGCAGGCCTAGCTAGCCGAGGCTAATCCGGCCCAACGCACCGCAGTGGGATTTAAACCGTGGACGGAGCTGTGATTTAAAAACTTTTGTAGCGACATAACACGGTAGGTTACCGCTGCGTGTCCCTCTGGGTTTGATTTATAGCCATGTGGTAATGCTAGTGTCATTTCTGTCCCTCAAGACCCTGGATATTTGAGGCCATGGTTATCAGTAGCTAACGCTTTAGCATGCTAACGTTAGCTTGTTGAGTAACAATCTTTGTGGATTTGATTCAAACCCAGCAGTGGTGCGACGCTTTATACATTTATTTATCTTAAACACGGACAATAAAAAGCCACCGAATGCAGTTTTGTTAGGTATATATGGCTGGATTTCCTAATATTGGCGTTAGGAAAACGAGTTGCCCAACACCCAGATGGTGATCACCTCTTTTGTAAAGGTAAAATACAGAACTGCTCTGCTTTGAAAGAACATTGTGGTGAAATGTTTGCTTTAGTTGGGTACAGCAGTCCTTAAAGATGCAAGCTCTCGTTTTAATCCTATAAAGATGCGATGGCGATTAGTTCGTCGCTTCATGCACCCGATCACGTACTTTCGATTTCCAAAAAAACATTATATATCTCAACAAAATATTTTTTTTCTGGGGATATTAATGGCTTAAAATAAACTACACACATAATCTGCTCGGAAAACCAGAGAGCTGATCGACAGCTTCAGATTCTCGCGTTTTGTCTCTGTTTTTTTTTTTTTTTTTTTTTTTTTTATTATTATTATTTATTTTAGTTACCATGTTGCCATTAGCGCTGTACAGAATTAGAAGTCAATGTTGGTGAATGTCGCTTTTGTGGACATGTAGTCCGGGCCGTGGGGGTATTATTCTGCCTGCTTTGTCCCTCTGAGGCCTTTGCTGTTCGGAGCCATGATCTGTGACGGTGTTCTAGCGCAGAGTTCATCTTGTTCTGTCATCCACGTTTGTCAGCAGCTAAGTCGGTCCTTTCCGTTCCTGCTAGGTAAGCGGCTTGTTTATTAAAGACATGTGTCGAGCAGAGATTTGTGACGGATTTACCTCAGTTTGTGTCAAGCTTTAACCTGCTGATACTGACATTGTTTTTTCTTTTTTCTAAACTATCCTGCCATCTTTGGTTATTGTAGGAGCAGAGGCGATTATCTAAAACCGGGGTTTGTCTATTCTAAAATGACTCTTCATCCAGTCTTCTTGCTTCCTCTGGCTCCATCTGAATACCCTTAGTAATAGCTCCTAGCTCCTTGGCCTTTCATGGGGTCAGCAGTAGTAACTCCATCATGGATAGGAAAGGAGCTTCGGACTACTGTGCAGATTTCGGACGGCCTTTAACTCCGACGTCATTACAAGACTGAAACGCACACGGATGATGGAAGTCAAACCCGAGCCTTATTTCCAAAAATGAGCTACAAAGTCTGCGCTGCTCTCTTCTCTCTGGACATTTTCAAGCTTTGACCTGCTGGTGCTGATTTTTCTTTTTTTCCCCTAAACTATCTAGCTCTGATCTATGAAATTTCGTTGTATGTACCTTGTATGTATGACCACAAATAAAGCACCTTATCCTCATTGATTTCCGTGAGGGGGCCGTGCTTATAGGCCATGTCAGGCAAAGGATTGTGGGATACCTTAAGGCTTCTTAGCGCCAGTAAGGGACATTGCGGGGATCATAGGCTAAACTAGCCGCACTAGGAAGTGTACAGCCTGCTTTTCTTACCTCCTTCCTGACTGCACTATTCGTACAGCACTTATCATGGCGACCGCTGACGCAAGTCAAAATCCGATTTGTAATAAGAGAGAGCGCTATCAGTAGATTTCTTAATGAACACTTTTATTGATGGTCAGGGACAGATATCGTTGGGGGTCGCACTTAGTAAATTATTCCTGGCATTTGGTTTCTATTTCAGGGCCATATGTTTATTTTTCCCTCGTTGGTTCCTTGACGCTTGCACAAGTTAATGGTGGAATACATACTCCTCCGCTTTGGCTAAAGAGTCCATTTACTCTATATGGATATTCGGGTTGAGCCGCTGACTTCATTTTTAAAACACCTCACTGGTTCTCAAAGCTTATGTATGGTGCGTTCATCAATTGGCCAGAGACCAAAATGTTTCAGTTCTCTTTGTATTGCCAAATAAAGTTTCCATAGCAATGTATCAAAGTGTTACTTCATTTTAAAAAGTGTTGTTTTTTGTTTTGTTTTGTTTCATAATCATTTTCAGATAAAAGCAGGCTAGGATTTGAGCAGCAGGCCCGAGCTGGCACCTCGGGACCCTGCAGTAGCAGGCAGCTGCCACCAGGTGTCACAAAGCCAGCAGGTCAGCTGCCACTGCTGGTTTTGGCCAACTGGTTTGTCATTGGGGTTATTTAATGCCTGTTCCACAATTACTGTCAATTAATGTTGTACTAAATTGATATCATTTAATACATTTTTTAAAATATAAGGAGACCCTTTATTTAAGATGGAAACTGTCTGTGTATGTGTAACGTGCTGAAAGAAAGACGAGGAGACATTCCACCAACACTCAGTTTTTATCGTAGAGCATGAACGGTTATTTGTTAATCATTACGTACAGAAATAAAAAAAAAATGAATTAATAAACACCCAGGCACCCTGTGGAAGTCCCTGACCGCAAGGATGGCAGGCGGAGCCAGTGTGCCATCAGCTGCCAGAGGATGGCAAGGGGTGCCAAGAGGCTTTTTTTTTTTTTTTCATGGAAGTAATGCAGATTATCGGCAAGCAGGATGTCAGGGTCGTTATGAGCTCTTGACTGGTCGTCAATTACTTGCAATTGATGTCATTATTGTTCAATTAAAAACTGTTAGACCCAAATTAAAAGGTGACTGTATGATTGGTTTCTCTCGTGATTAAAAACACAGGTGGTGATCAGAGAAATCACTTAAACACGCTGGCACTCTGTGGAAGTCCGTGGCCGTCGGGGGGCCAGAGGGTGCCAGAGTGCTACCAAGATGCCAGACGGGCTGTAAAAGCTTTCAACATGCCACGCCGGCTGCTGCTGTTTTCCACTGGGTTCCTTGGTGTTTATTGATGCATTTTTTTAATTTTCTCTATATAACGATTCCCAATGACCGTTCATGCTCTATAATAAACAGTGTTTGTTGAATGTGTCCCGTATTTCTTTCAGCACGTTATAAATACACAGACAGACCATCTTAAAGAGTTTTCAAAAATTGTTTACTAAATGATATCAATTTAGTACAACATTAATTGACAGTATTTATGGCGCAGGCATCAAATAACCCCAATGACGAACCGTTTGGCCAAAAACGGCAACAGGAGTACGGCCGCGGCAGCTGGCTGGCCGGCCGGCCGGCTTTGTGACACCTTGTGGCTGGCAACAAGCCACCAGCTTTTATTGGAAGTAATATCAATAAAACATGATTATTTAAAACTAATTAGACGAGCAGGCATCTATAATAAATTGTTTGTCCAAAGACGGCAACAGGAGTGCGACAAAGGCCATGGCAGCCGACGTGCCGCTACCACAAATTGAGCCTGGTGTCTCTTGATTTGAGACAGCAGAGTTATTTATTTTATTGTCAGCATTCATGAAGTTAAGTCTCCTCAATTTACATTGAACATTTGAAAAGCTGTGACCCAAAAATCACAAGACTGCATACTTTCATTAATATTCTAGACCTTTGTTATGTTTTAAGCCACCATTCTTTGATGTTATACCTCTTGCAGTGGTTTGAATAGGTGCAAGGTGATCAATGCCCTTATTCTGCCAATAGTTAGAATGACATTCAGTGTTTCCCCTTGAAATTATGTAAATCTTTTTTGGGTGGTTACAAAGTTGTTTTTTCCTTCCACTTAGCTTTCCATTTATATCAAAGAATGCAGCTTCCAGCTCCAGGTCAAAACTGTTTTTCTCGATTTCTGTTTTTAAAAGATTGGCTTTCAATTCATCACATCCTCATAAACTGTCTGAGCACTTCTGCATTTGCTGAATTTAGGCCATAAATTGCCATGAAGTTTAATGATTTATGGCGTTTGTTAATCGGGTCAGACACATAATCCATCTGCTTCCTGGGCCATATGACGACGAGACAGTCGACCCGCTGAATGGGGCATCAGAAGTTTGGACCCAAATATGAACCAGAGTTGTGGAGGTCCACTTCCCAAAATCTTACTTGATTTAATTAAAACATTGTTTTCTTAAATTTACAAGGAATTGGGCTCATTTTAATGTGTGCCTTTTTGAAATATCCCAACATGTGGGCCTCCATTTATTCTGATATTGTCCATCTAAACTTCCAAAGTCATGACATCTTGATATAAGCTTTTACTGGGCCACTTAAAGGCATGGCTGGCCTTTTTAGTGTATAAAATCCTCTGAATTAGAAGACTGGGAAATAATAATAAACCTAAAATTCTCTTATTGTAAGATTTAGCAGCAGAAAACAAAATTAGCTTTTACTGTTGGTTGTGTTTCAGGAAAAGTTCAATCTGATTTACTGTCGCACGTTTCATGGAGGATGGAGATTAAAACTTGAATGTTTTAAAACGCTAATCTCCATAATCGCTTAATTTAAAACCTTGAAAAAGCACTCACCCTAAATTGTTCAAAAATTGACAATTTTATGTTTTTGATGTTCCCTTGCAGTTTATGATGAATAATTTATTTTAATGAATAAATTACAATTAATTAATCATTTTTATGTTGCAATTAGATTTTCCCCAAAAAGTTTTTTGTTTAAATACCCATTCTCACACAAATCAAAACATGTTTTGACTTGAAGTGGGTTTTCTTTCCTCTAGGGCTGGACAATATAGGAAAAAAAGCACATCAATAAAATAGAAATCATATTTATCGATAATTATCAACAAATTCAAAATATACATTTTAAGTTCACCTCTGGCCATTTTATGCTTTTGCTTAGCAACCCATTTAAAGACACAGAACACACAAACACTGAATTCAAACTCAGCCCTTTTATTCAACCAACTTTTTACCTAAAATGTAAAAAAAAAAAAAAAAAAAATCAAAACAAAAAAGAGCGCGTGCTCTCTGAACTCTTTGAAGGGGGAGGAGCGTTCCTGGGTCTGATTGTGATTGGTTGGGAGGATATAATGACCGTAATATTAATCTACATGATAGGCTTGAATGCATAAGAAAGGAAAACTGTTCTATTCAACCTTTTTATTGACCTTTTATTCTATCATCGATATACTACTTTCCATTTTCAGTGCAAATTCTTGAAAACTTCAACTCACACATATAAGTTATTGTTTGGGGCAGCGTCGCTGCATGTTGCAAAATTATAGTTTCAGCGATTGTAACAAGAAGCTGCAGCCACAGACTGACGGGAACAGACCTACCTGGAATTTCAGGATGCTGATTGTTTTCATTTTCTAATTGTTGTAAAAAAAATTGTTTTCTTTTTTTTTTTTCTTACAGCAATGAGTTCCCAGCTCCAAGTCTTCTCTCCCCCCTCCATCTCCTCCAGTGCCTTTTGCCGAGTGAAGAAGCTCAAGGTGGAGAGCAATGTCTGGGACGTCTCCACCACTGAGGCCTACAGCTCCATAGCCGGCCAGTCGGCGTACGCCTTCACCCCCGCCATGGCCGTGCCTCCCTTTGCGCCGTCGCTCGTCTTCCCTCCCGCGGCCACCGGCTCCAGGGGTCAAGTGGTGGTGCGAGCAGCCGACAGCACGGGTAGTCTTCCTCGCGGGTCCAGCCGACGCGTCGCGGAGCAGACCGCCTCCTCTTACAACCACGAGACGTCCGCGGAAGCGAGGAGCCAAAGGCACGGCCAGAAGAGGAAGATCGAGGAGGCCAGCGAGGGCAGCGGGAGCGGCTGCGGCAGCGTTCAAATCCTGGAGGAGCTCTCGGCTCCGGCCGCGGCGTACTCCACCCGTACGGGCGGCGGGGGGGGAGGGGGCACGGGCCAGTCCATCCCTCACTCGGCTCCCACCACCAAGAGCAGCAGCTCGAACGGCGAGGGGGATTATCAGCTGGTGCAGCACGAGATCCTCTGCTCCATGGCCTCCAGCTATGAAGTGCTGGAGTTCCTGGGGAGGGGCACGTTCGGGCAGGTGGCCAAGTGTTGGAAGAGGGGCACCAATGAGATCGTGGCAATAAAGATCCTGAAAAACCATCCTTCATATGCTCGTCAGGGACAAATCGAGGTGAATGCGGGGGATTTTCCAAAAAAAAAACGTTGGTTTGGACAGTTGGTTGGTTTTCTGAGTCAAGCGGGGACGTAATTGGCCGTGCTTCTCTCTTCAACAGGTGGGCATCCTGAATCGGCTGAGTGCGGAGAACGCAGACGAGTACAACTTTGTGCGCTCGTACGAATGCTTCCAGCACAAGGGCCACACCTGCCTGGTGTTTGAGATGCTGGAGCAGAACCTGTACGACTTTCTCAAGCACAGCAAGTTCAGCCCGCTTCCCCTGCGACACATCAGACCCATCCTGCAGCAGGTTGGCTGAACGTCTCCTCTTCTTCTTTTTTTGTCGTCAGCGTGCCTCGAGAAGCTCTAACCGTCGTCTGCGTTTGTTTTGTTTTTTTTAAGGTGGCCACGGCGCTGATGAAGCTGAAGAGCCTGGGGCTGATCCATGCGGACCTGAAACCTGAGAACATCATGCTGGTGGACCCCATCAGGCAGCCGTACAGGGTGAAGGTCATCGACTTTGGCTCAGCGAGTCACGTCTCCAAAGCCGTGTGCTCCACCTACTTACAGTCTCGCTACTACAGGTGGGTGGCTTCAAGTGGGGCTCATCCTGAAGCACGCTGCCCTTTTTTAAGAACACGGCGGGAGTCGTCTCGTCATGTTTTGGGTGTTCACTCGTTAAATGCCATCTGCTGTTTGCTTCCCAGGGCTCCAGAGATCATTTTGGGCCTGCCGTTCTGCGAGGCCATCGACATGTGGTCTTTGGGCTGCGTGATCGCTGAGCTGTTTTTAGGCTGGCCGCTCTACCCCGGGGCCTCCGAGTACGACCAGGTCAGTGTGGACGCTGCTTGGATCGCTTCGTAGTACCGATCAGCTGCGATGAGAAGAAATGCCAAATCATTTTGTCTCATTTGCATTGTGTCTCCAGATTCGGTACATTTCTCAGACTCAAGGCCTGCCGGCCGAGTACCTCCTGAGCGCCGGCACAAAGACCAGCCGCTTCTTCAACCGAGGCCCAGACTCCAGCTACCCGCTCTGGCGGCTTAAGGTCAGTGTGGCAGGCTAAATGTCGCCGCATGTCTGCTGTTCAAATGTACCATACAGAGTTCTTATAAAAAATACTGAATTTGACTTCAATATTTCTCCAGATCTGCCACAAGTATGAAAACATAACTCTGGACAAAAGGCTTCAGCTTTTTGTCTAGACTTTGAAAATGTGTTGAAATTGGACATTTGCAGTTATCCTGGTTGTTGGGAACTAGTTAGTATTTAACGATGGGGCTGTGCAGAGTCAGCACAGGTGGTCTGTAGCTCTCCTGTAGATTTAACTTTCAGAGCAGCCTCAGTTTTTGTGTCAGTCGAGATAATTGCTGCCCAGAGTAGGACTGAATACACAAAGTAAACCTCAACCACCCAAAACGAGTTGGACTAGAAAAGTATTCTTGGCATTTTGATGCAGGGAATATTTCTTTGGCAGATTTGAGACGAGTTGGAGTTTATCTCTGAGAGCATTTTACACAAATGAGTGCAACTCAGCCCTTTGTCCTGGTTTTTATAAGGCAACAAATGACTGATTTGAAAACACACTTGAAGTAGCAAACCTAAGTATATTTGTTTGTTGGGGTTAGGAAAACCTGCCTACACAGCAGCCACTTTATGTACTTTCCCCTAGATCAACTATTTAAGCATTATTCTGCTTAACTAAGACAAAAAATACTTAACATTTATTAAGAACCGCGTGCATCTTTGTTGGAAATGTGTCTTTATATATATTCTGTTCTTTTTCCAGACACCAGCAGAGCATGAAATGGAGATGGGCATCAAGTCGAAGGAGGCCAGGAAGTACATCTTCAACTGTCTGGATGACATGATGCAGGTCATTTGTGTTCCAAACTCTGAAATCTCGTGGTGTGTTTGCCGCTTATGTGACGGCCGCGGCGCTTTCTGTGCTGCAGGTCAACCTGTCGTCTCACCTGGAGGGGACGGACATGCTGGCCGAGAAAGCTGACAGAAGAGAGTTCATAGATCTCCTGAAACGGATGCTTCGTCTGGACGCCGACAAGAGGTTCACTCCCACCAAAACCTTGGGTCACCCCTTCGTCACCATGAGTCACCTGATAAATTATCCGCACAGCTCGCAGTAAGTGTGGGGAGGAGGGGGGGCGGAGAAAAAGGCAAACGAGTTGGGGTTGGTTTTTATAGGAAGTGCAGAAACGCTGACGCTCAAACTTTTCTCCAGTGTCAAGTCGTGCTTCCAAAACATGGAGATCTGCAAACGTCGGAGCGCGTACGACAGCAGCAAGTCTCTGTACTCGACCAATGCCGTTCCTAGCGCTGCCGCAGGAAACCTCACCGTGACCTTCAGCAGCCAGCTCAACCAGCATAACCAGGTATGGCCTGTGTGTGTACGCTGCAAAAACAGAACTTAAAATAAGTAAAATATTCTTAAAATGTGTGTATTTGTTCTTGATTTGAGCAGGTAAATAAGATGATTTGCCAATGGAACAAGATTTTTGACCTTAAAATAGGAACAACTCACCTCCATCATCTTATTTAAAGTGCAGGATGTCTAATTATCTTATATTAGGGGTCAAAATACTCATTCCATTGGCAAATAATCTTATTTACCTGCTCAAATCAAGGACAAATACACTAACTTTAAGAACATTTTACTTATTTTTAGATCCGTTTTTGCAGTGACCTGCTCTGCGTGAGGATCTGCACACAAACACCAAGCTTGCTTATGATTATCTCCACACCGCCATCTTCAAATGACTTTAACACTTTAATTTCTTTAATTCCTACTGGCTAATGACTGTTTTTAAGGAGAGTCCAGGCATGGTAGCTTCCTATGTGTGAAATCCATTATCAGAAAATACCGCAGCTTGCAAGATCTGCAACTTTTGGGTGGCGTTTGTCCCCGAGCTGGAGAGTAACGCTGACCTCGTGTTGTTGTTTTTTTTTTTTAAAGGCAGCCGGGTCAGCGTCGAACGCTGCAGTTCACCCGGCCGAAGCGACGCCTCGTTTTTGTGGCGCGTTTCACGTGACTGGCTGTAAACAATAGGCAGAGAGCAGGGCTTCCTCATGCAAACGCATCTGTTCTCCCCCACAGGTGCCTTCTGCAGGGGGCGCGGTGCCTTTGCTGAACTACCAGCCAGCTCTCTACCAACAGGCGACCATCAACATTCCCGGTTTGGCTCAGCAGAGCGTCCCGATTCCAGCCCGGCCCGCCGGGCTGTGTAGCCAGACAGAACCGTTCCAGCAGACCCTCATCGTGTGTCCGCCTTCTACTATTCAAGGTAGATCTTAAGCGTTTGGTCACGCAGCTCTGCTGGCGCGGTGATACGCTGCCGTTTTTGACATAAAATGTTTTTATTCTTACTTTTAATGTGTTCTTTGGTTTTATTGTTGGGAATTTTTTTTTTACAGGGCTACAACCATCCAATAAGAGCTCCAGCTTCCCTGTGAGGGTGGAGAACTCTGTACCTATAGTACCTCAGAACCAGTCGGCTCAGTCCCTGCAGATCCAGCCCAGTATGCTCACGCAGGTAAGCGCTTTTTATGGTATGCAAATATGTTGGAGTCATGTTTGTAGTAGGGATTGTGTCTGATTGACACAAAATGGTTGGGTGTGTAGTTTTTTTTTTAAATCCTTATGAAAATAAAATTGTGAAAAGTGGGACAAACGTTTAGATTCAGCGCCTTTACACAACGAGGAGCTTCTTTGTGTTGCTGCATTACATAAAATCCCAATTAAATTAAGGCTTTTCAAAACCATCCATTGTGTTAAAACTTCACAATTTCTCTTGGAGATCTCAATCAATGGGGTGAAAAATGACTAATTTGTGTAGGTCTGCTTCATGTGTCTCCCGCTAACCTTTCTGCATTTTGGTAACCTTTTTGGGGTCTTCTGTTGGAGAATCGGAGGCTTCAGTTAAAAGTTGGCTTCACCTGAAAATATTGCTGGTTGTTTTTTGCAAACCTGATGGGACTTTTCCACCAAAGAGGTTCCAGTCCTGTACCAGAGCTGGTGCCAGACCCGGTTTAGCTCCTGAGAATTGCAGCAGCGCCCTTTTATAAAGGTCTCATCCTGTTACTGCACGATCCTCCCCCTGTTTTCTCTTATTCAGCGTTTTTTGTGAAGGATTATAGTGCACGGAGACAACTTATTGGGCCAAATATTATTTACTTTGGTGCCCCTGCAAACAGCTGTTCTAATAGCACCAGCTGGATCCATTACCAACCAGCGGTGTTCATGAACGCTTTACGTTTCTGGTCTGCTGATCGCTCCTCTGCACCAGCAGTGCTGACGAACAGGAGTTCAAGACGGCGGGAGCGAAGTTCATTAACACCCCCTGGAGACGGCTGTGTTAAAGAACTTGAGACGAACATAAGGTCTCTGGATTCAGGGGAAGACGATCAGCAGGACGCGGCTCACTGACCTACTTAAACTCTGACGGGGGATTTTAAAATGAACTGTAGGAGCACAGCAGCTTGTGTGATTCTCTGATGCACGTCTGACTTTTTTATGTGTAGTGTTTTTCCACAGTTTTTTTTTTAGTTTTATTTCTTTTAATGATTTAAAAACTAAACCCTGGGGTTTTTGAACTCGGTGCTCAAGGATTTGATTGGCTCCAGTTCTCCGTGAGCCCGCCCCTGATGTGGAAACACCTCTTTTCCTTTGCAAACTGATTTATTGCTGCTTGCTTTGGGACCGGGGCTCGAGTTTCTCATTGGAAACCCAAAGAACTGGTGTTTGGTGAGCTCTAGGACCAGAGAACCACTGGAACCAGGTTTGGTGGAAAAGACCCGGGACTCTTGGGTGACGCAGGTTCTTTTCTTGAGAGAGCTTTTCCTGAACCACTGCTTGAAGAAAACTCTTAAGTTTGGGAGTGGGGCGGATTTGAGTTAACCTCTTAGCCTGAAAAGGTCCAACTAGCTCAGCTTTTATAGTACCACCTGATATCAGTACCCCACCGGCACCCAAAGCTCCATGCTCTGTGCCGATCCGGCCATCTGGCCCATCTGGAAGCACTCCATCAGTCCATAAATCATTAGAAAAATCTGGCTGGATATTTTTAGCCAGGTCTTGACCTGATGTCTTATTCAGCGTTGGCCGGGTTCATGTACAGCACTTGGAATAGTCTTGTTGGACTGTGCCATACAAATAAACCCGCCTCGCCTCAACTGGGACATGACTTTAGTTCTGGGTTCTCAGTTCTAGGGTACGACGGTGTCTGAGGAGAATGGGTTGGTGGTAACTTCACGTTTGGTTCCTCTGAAGATCTTTGCCTATTTGCGTCTTTCTTTCTCCAAACATTTTATTACAACCCTGTTGGGTATTTAAAACGTGTTCCGTGGTTATTTTGATTTATTTTAGGAGTGCTGCGTCCCTGAGGAACGAAAGAGGCCTAATGATGATGCACAGCTTTATCTCGGGCGTTGAGCTCCTCAGACCACGCACTCCTGCATTATGCATCACCTCCATACGCTTTAAAACCCATAAGCCTTCAAGTTTTTTCAGCCGAGAGTTGGAAACTGTGTAGAGAAGTTGTGTTCTGGTCCAAAGTGCGCCTCGCCTCATCGTTGTGCAGCCAGTGTAGTGAAGCTCATGCTGTCTGACCTTGCAGAAAGAGGAGTTTGGTCCATTTTTTTTACCAATGAAAATAAGTTTTCTCCACTAATTGAATCATCTGATCTGACTTCAGTTAAAGATACCTGACACTGAAGGTGATGAATTGTGAAGTTATTCATCTGTGTTTCTGCTGTTATGTTTTGGCTCATTGTGGTTTTGCTTTCAGAGCCGATTGGATTATTGTCATCTCATTCTCCCTCCTCTTTGTGGGTTGCAGCCCCAATCCACCCTGAAATGTGCTGTTTAACCATTTTTATTATTTAATTAAATGTGGGGGGGGGGGGGCTGACCAGGGCTGCCTCTGTCCGTCTCCTGTGCAGCTCTCTGTGCTGTCTCAGTGGATAACAGAGCGGAGGGGGGGGAACAGTTTTTAACCCTAACCTAACACTGCCCTTCCCTATCCTCCCTTCCTCCCTTCAGGGTTCCTGCACGCCCCTGATGGTGGCCACCTTGCACCCGCCCCCAGCAGGCATAGCCCCTCAGTATTCCCTGCCCCTCGGGCTGGGCCCCGGGGTGGGTCGGCCCACCCTCCTGGAGCACACGGCCACTGTGCTGGTAAAGCACCGACGGCGTCCTGCGAAGGACGACCCGCACACTCCCACTAACGCCGGCAGCTTTCTTTCCCCACTCTCCCTCCGTCTTCTCGTTTCATTTGTTCGCAAGTTTTCTGCTCCTCCTGTGCCACGCGTTGTACGGGGCCGGTCTGTAATGCATCGCGGTTTCAAACGTCGCGTACGGACTCGTCCCAGTTGGTCCGTTCTCCTTTTTTTTTTTAAGTCAAATTAAACCCTTGTGATCCAGCATCACGTTTTTCTCTCTTTACGTCTTCGAATAATGTTTGGACATGACGTCAAGATTGACAGAGTTATTTTCCAACTCCGACGGGCAGCCCCTCCATATTATCCGCACATTTTCATTCCCCATTCCCCCCCCTGCCGCCCCTCGTAGGTGTTTTCAGGGCATGGAGCGCATGTGCCTCTGAGCTGGTCTGCGCTTTGCTTGTAGCTTCTTTTTTGTCCCGTCATCCACCCGTTTTCTTCAGCAGCGGAGGCGGCGGCAGCTGCGGCTACTAAAAGCTCTGACACACCTTCTGTTTTCAGCCCCCTGAACATGTGGCATGCTCTTTTCCAACATTTATTTACCAGCAGGCTGTTTGGCATCAGGGACTCCAACTAATCTGGATCTTCTTTAACAGGCACAGTGGTTCTTGTAAACGCTCGTCTCCTTGTCAGATCTGTTTCCAGCGCTTCGTCGTTTGTGCTTTGCATGGTTTCATCTTGTGGATTTGTTGCAGGCCAATGCTATGACTAAGATTAAGGGAATGGCTTGGGAAAGGTTGCTCGCTTCTCTAGCTCTGTGCTTTTGCCTGTAGAAGATACTGGCAACTGGCTTGTTTTTGTTTTTGTTTTTTAGTCTGTGGATTTCTCAGCATGGCTTGATGTCTAGCCCATGAATGCTGGTCTTTAAACCTATATAAAGTATTCATGTGCAGCGACTCAAATGTGTCTGTGTATGTCTCTCAGCAGGCCTGGCCCACTGGTACCCAACAAATCCTCATCCCCTCGTCGTGGCAGCAGGTCCCAGGCGTGGCCATCCACGGCTCCGCCCACCAGTCCAACATCACCGAGTCCCCCCTGGAAACCATCCAGTCGGCCGCTGCCGTGCAGACAGGACAAAGCTGGCGGTGGGTCAACCGAGCTGTGCTTTTGTGAACTTGTTCTTTAAACAGTGTTGGATGGAAACAAGGAATTTAGCAGACCGTATTTATTTCTGACCATAAGGCACATGGTAATATCACTCCTCCCCTCCATGTGCACACATACTGCCTGAGAGGGAGAGCTATGCGTCTCTGCCGGGAGTAGTTGGGACTACGCTGCCCTGTTTCTAACATAAGGCCAAAATAAACTTAACTTATCAGGTTTATTGTTGCTAGGAAGTACTCCAGGCGCAGGCTGCCTTACATGAATGCACTTACAGTCAGGCAGTCTTGTAGACGGCTCAGGGGTCCGATCAGGTTGTTACACAGTGTAACATAATGCTCCAAATATCCATTGACCGGTGTTGCTAACCAAAGTGGTACTTACACATTTTAACATATCTTTGAGCGCATTGTACCACATAAAATCAGTCAGTAAGCACAACTTTAATCATAAGGTGCATTGGATTATAAGGAGCACCATCAATGTAAAGATTTTAAGTGTGCTTTATAGTCCAAAAAATACGGTAGTTCCTGTTTCTGTCAATGCCTCATACACGCATTCTCTAGATCAGGGGTCGGGAACGTATGGCTCGCGAGCCAGTTATGGCTCTTTTGATAATTTCATCTGGCTCGCAGATAAAACAAAATATCACCGCTATTGTTTTCATCCGGGTTTTTCGCGCATGCGCGCCGGACCGGAATGCAGAAGGCGGGCGCAAACAAAGGAAACGACAAGTTCTCGACATATTTTCTTCTTCAGATAACGTATCACAAGATCGTTTTAAGAGTAAGTTGATGGTTGATATCGCGACATAGGCACCAGAAACCCCCGCAACCCCATGAGGGATTAAGCGGGTCAGAAAATGGATGGATGTTCACGGACACAGACCGCTCATCAGCAGAGAGGAAGACCCGCCCGGTAGGTTAAAAAAAATTGTTCACAAAGGATTATTTAGGTGTTTTTGTCTTATTAAAATGGGTGAAGGTGTCGGCAACGTTGCAGCGGAAACACAGAAGTACTAGCGCGCGTAAACCAGGGCGTAATGCAGCCGCCGGGAGAAGCAGAGCTGCAGTCTGCTGCTCTGTTTCTTCCGGCCCCATCTAGCGATCGCCAACTCCCCTCCGCCGCTATTTCAGTAGAACAATGACCAGTGCAAAATTAAGTTGTATTTACCGGAGATGAAGTGTAGACTGCACATTCTGTCGGGGTGTGATGGCTCCCCCAGTCGACTGGGATCGTGTGCCTGGGTCCTTCTTCATTGAAAATATCCATTTCTTTTGTCTTTCTTTGTCCTTCGGTAAATGACAGAAACGTACATCCAACGAATTGGAATGCCTCTCTGTGCAACCGGGAGCACAACAAGTCGTAGGCACTGTTTACATTTCAAAAATAAACTAACTAAAAGCACGCTCTAATTCACCCGTTTTGTAATGATAGAATGCGAGAACAGTCCTTTGTTTGCCTACAAGCGGGACCCGGAAGTAGCGCGGACGTCGTGACGCGTGACGTCACATGTGAACTACCCTATTGGCTCTCACTGAAATAAATTTCCAGATTTTTTGCTTTCATGGCTCTCTTAGTCAAAAAGGTTCCCGACCCCTGCTCTAGATGAAGCTTCATTATTTTTTTTTTACATTAGATGTGATCGTCTAAATATATATGCAGATGACATAATAAATGGTTTTATTATGTTATCGTTGAGTCAGAGCTGAGTGATTTATTTCAGACCAAGATGAATTCATACAGGCTGCGATTTGTTGCACTTCTGAAATGCCTCAGAGTTGTATTTTTGCCGCCTTCATTTTTCTTTTTCTTCCTGTTATCAGTGCTAACTTTTTTAATCTTTATTATTTGCCGACCTCCAACAGAAACGTAAGTCAAGCCAGGACGCAGCAAGAGCGGAAGAAAGGAAAAGCCAGATGTGGGGAGAACAGGAACAGGTTGGTAAAGCCTTTTCGTGACCAGAGGTTGCCTGCTTATTTCAGCATGGACAGTCGCTTCCTCCCTGGGGCGGCTGAACGGCGTCGTGCCAAATGAAGACGAGTTTATTTCCTTCATCAACTTTCCTGATAAAAAGCTTCGCCGCTCCGAGGCGTCCATCAGCTGTCATATAAACGTCACACCGAGCCCGTCTAACCCGTATGCAGCTTGGCGACAAAGCGAGCTCTTCCACTTATGCAACAACAGTTACTCGTTATTTAAAACGATAATTGGCTTTATATGAAACTGTTGTGTAACGTTTGTTATAAAGGAGGAAAAGCTATTAAATTTTTTTTACATGCATTCAGAAGGAAAAAAAAGCACCACCTTGAGTTCAGCAGCATGATAAAACGCCACTCACTGCATGTAGACTTGATAACATTTACCAATGAATTTCAGGGCTTCTCTGTTGACATTAAAGCTTGATAGCTTTGGAAAAAAATGCGTGTAAATGTATTCAGCACAACGTTGGAGCTGCGTTTGGACGGGTGCTGGTTCTATCCCCACCGTGGACGAGCTGTCAGTACAAGAGCTGCAGTAAAATGCCTCAGTCAAGTTATGAGAGAGGAAAGTATTGGATGTCTTAAAAAAAAAACTGAGGTAAAATATTCAGCCAGAAATATGTCAGAAGCTTATTGTTGACCAGGGAAAAAAACAGTAAATTTATTCATCCTGTTTTAGAAATCCTTTGAAACCATTTGCCTGTCCAGATAAATCTCTAAACGTCCCAAATTACTCTATAACACATGAGTTAATGTTCCTAAGATGAAATGTTTGAGAGATCTTAAAGGGGCCTACATCATGCAAAACCAACTTTTATTAACTTTGGACCTATGATGCTATTGCTTCATCAGAATCCTGCCCAAAGTGGCGTTTTGCTAATCTGCGTCAAAGCGTCTTTCTTCTGGGTTGGAAAAGTAGCACCAGTAAACTAATATTTCATAAATGAATACTCTGTAATGCCAAAGGCAACATTTCATCATATTTATGCCTGTAGTGACTTTTGAAGGCTTAAAAAAAAAAGATCTAGGACCTCGAGTCGTTTTCATCCCCTGTTCTGAAACCTTGCCTGCTCTGGGCGGAGGACAAATGTATATTTGTGTTTTTCCGTTTAAGGGGCGCATCCACGGCATCTGTACTAGGCAGCGGCGTGACCCCGCCCACCTCCTCCGCGGCGTTGTCCCAGCCAATCATCATCTCGGACACCCCCAGCCCAGCCGTCAGCATCATCACCATTCACAGCGACACAGACACCGAAGACGAGCGCAAGTTCCACCCCGCCAGGTGAGGCCGGCGTCCCGCTCTGCGCCGAGCTCCCGTTGGCCCGCGGGCCGCTAATGTCTCGACTCACGCTCTCTCCGTTTCCAGCGTTGGACTGAGCCGCACGGAGCGCACCAATGTCATCAGCTGCGTAACCGTGCATGACTCCGACTCGTCCACGGCGAGCCCGCTGACTCCCCGGCCTCGCCACCTGAACGGCCCGGGCTCCCTGTCTTCCCGGCAGGCCAAGTCTCTGGCAGTGGTGGCTCCTTCAGTCAAAGGCCAGCCGTCTGAGCGGGCCGCGGCCTCGCATGGCCGCGTGGAGACCGGTGAGAGCCGCACTTCCGCTAATGCTGGCGGACTTTTATGTATTTTCTATTCCAAGCATTAATAATAAATTGATATTGATGTCGCTTCCAACCTTCAGGTACTTACATGAAGCCAAAAAGGTCGTCCAACAGGCAGCCCTGCAGTGCAGGGGAAAGCATGGACCGAGCTGGGCTGGTCCCAAGCCAGTCACACCCTTTAAACCTCAGCCAGGTGAGGCTTTGTTTTGTTGCCACGTTCGCGGCAAGCGTTAGATTTCCTTTTAAACTCGTCCATGTCCTAACCGTTGACTGGGCTGGATATGAGAGAGTTGTGCTTCAAACCCTGTTTGTCCTTAATTACAGCAGTTTGTTTTTGGGGGAATGGTGCAGCGTTCTGCTATAGATGAGATCTTCCAGCTTCTTTTACTAGTGGCTTGCCTCTTAGTCTCAAACACTCCTGTTAAAAATCCCAGGATTTTGTGGCATTCATCATTTCCAGACTGTTTCCACCTTTCAACGTGGCACGCCTTAGACAATTAATCGTTTAATTCAGCTTCAGGGCTCAGTCTAAAACATGTTGCATCTTTGATATTCTGGATGTTTTCCTGTCCTGCAGTTGTTCTCTGTTGATCTTGATAAAGGCTTGGACCGACGGCGGAGCTGCAAAATGAAAGCAGAAGGTTTTGGGTCTCAAAAGAGGCTGACACCTCCATGCTTCACTATTGGCACGGTGTTCCTTTTTAGTCGGACACAGTCTCGTTTATGTCCCACAGCTTGTAGTTTGGTTACTTCAGACCACAACACATTAGTCTGCTGGACTGAAAGGCTTCAACCTGTACTGTTATTACATTTTTGGAGCTTCTTAATCGTTGCCGTGAGGCTCCTTGCAGCCTCTCTAACCAGTTTTCATCATGATTAGTTTTGTCACCTTGGTCCCTTATTTTCCCCACTTGTTGACCATCTTCACTGCGGCAGATATCAGCATATTATGCTCTGGAAACACCAAGTTTCTTTTTTTTTTTTTTTTGTGGCTTCTCTGCAAACTATGGCTTCAGTTGAAGGATGTCATTTCTAGAAGAACAGCAGGCGCTCGATATACTGAGAATAAATCTAGAGGTCGGCTGTGTGGCTCTTTCTATGAAAATATGGTTAGAATGGCTGTAAATGTTAATTTTACTAAAAGCCTGCGGTCGTCTGTAAAAGCTGCTCGATGACACAGAATATTTACTGTGGACTCAAAGCTGCCCTCTGCTGGGCAAAGACTGTAATGACAGCTGGTTTTGAAAAACGATCTGAGACACAAAGGTATTCTAGAGGGGTTTTATATCTTTGTATTTATCCAAAAAAAAAAAATTAAAACGCTGTACTCTATGTAGTCTAAGATTGTAATAGAAGTATTTTCCAAGTCTGGCTAAAAATGGGGTAATGGGTACTTTTTACCCATCCATCTCTCTATTTACCCATCATCCACCTGTGGTTCATCTGTTTTGTCATCCATGTTTGGGCAGCATTGATTATATCCGTCCGTCCATCTTTCCTTCTAGAAGTTTGAGTCATTAAAAATGAGAAATGTTTGAGGGGAATGAATATGAAACCTGTGGATCAGGTGAGGTGATCAACCCGACGGCGTGCTGCGTGAACAATAAGTTTAGGCGCTACAAATGATGTTTTTTTTTTTTTTTTTTTTTTTTTTTTTTTTTTATGATAAAATACACATTTTAAAGATGCAATGAAGAGGTCTGAATGCGTATAGTAAGAGGATTAACATGTGTTTCATCAAATGTCTGTTTTCTAGGTTCAGTCGGTGGTTTCTTCCTCCCAGGAGCGTTCGCTGGTCTCCCACAGCAGCTCATCGCTACACCGCCAGCAGACGTTCCCGCCGACCGTCGCCGCCTCTCACTACAGCTTCCCGGAAGTGTCGGCCCTGGCGCCGGGCTCGGCCGCCGCCGGCCTGTACACCTACCCGGCGTCCACCGCCCTCTCCTCGGCCTCTCAGGCCATGGAGCAGCTGCTGGCCCGGGGTCACGGCAGCCACGGACACTCCCCCTCCGCCTATGCAGCAACGTACGCCTCCTCTTCGTCCTCCAGGAGGGACTCAGCCAGTCGCAAGGAAAGCGTCAGCAGCCTGCTGCACGGCCTGCCGGCGGCCTACCAGCACCAGTTCGCCGCCGGCTCCCCCTACGTCAGCGTGACGCCCCGAGCTGAGGCGTACGGCGCCTACCAGCTGAGCCCCAGGCGCCTCGCCCAGTACCCCTACTTATAGGGAACCGATGCAATGAGAGGTAGAGATGCCACCCCCCCCCCCACCCCACCAGTCGCATACCGTCACAAAGGGACGTTCAAACTTTAGACTTACCGTCGTGTCACTCGTTTGCTGCTTTTAACCACAAAGCATTTCAGCCCTCGCTATCCGATAGGCTCTTTGGGGCTATTTTAGTGTATTTGAAATGACTTTTGGTATTATTTGTAACGTATCCTAATATTTTCCCCCTTGGGCTCATATTTTATCCCCATCCTAGTCTATCTAATTCTAAGACATTGTGTTCGATCTGCTTATCTGTGTGAAGAGAGGTTGTCCTCCTGCCACTAGCAGCAAAAAAATTTCCCACACTAACCCCTCGAAGCCCTGTATTTATTTAGCGGACATAAATGCTGTACCCCCCCGTGTTTGTTTACTCATGTCGTTTTACTGTCGTTGTTTTTGTTTTTAATCATGTTATCTGTGGAAGAGGAAGTTCCTTGAAGACGTTTGAGAAGAGGTGCGGCGAAAACTGTGACGGCTTTGTTTTAATTTAAATCCGCGTTGTGGCTGTCGTGTTCCCGTAGTGACGACGTTTTTTCGGATGGGTCGATCATGTCTGAATGCGACGGAGAGCCACGGAGGAGCGCTGAATGTACCGATCCGGTTCACGAGCAATCATGTGAAAAGCTTTTAAATTGTTGAAGCGGGGTGGGGATGGAGGGGGGGATGGAAAAGAAAAAGAAGCTTCCTCGCTCCTTGAACACGGACTGGAAAGAAAAATGTATGTATTCATCTGAATCCAGATTTTTAGGACCTACTATGGCTAAAAAAGGATTTAAGGCCAGTTATTTTCCTGCCCAGAAGCTATAACAAACTACCCCCCCCCCCCTCCTCCCCCCTCATTGTTCTGCACAAAGACTAATTTATGTAACCATAAGGATGCTGTTGACGAGGCGGCCCTGGCCGTCTGATGCAAAGTGTTGTCGTCTGTTTCCCTGCCAAGCGGCGGTGCTGATCTGCTGATACTTGCAGCGACGCTCGTGTTCAGACATGTTGCTGTGAGACAGTTTCTCCTGGATGGTTTGCGTGCTAGTAGGTAAACCCTTTTTTTTTTTTTTTTTTTTTTTTTTTTTTTTTTTTTTTTTTTTTTTTTTTTTTTGCATTCGGTTCTGTGTCGTACTGTCTGAGTATTTAACTGTATTTCATCCTAACATAGTGTAGTTTAAAGAGGATTTTTTTGGTAGAGCTAATTCAGGGAAAACGGGGTTCAAAATAATCCACTTTCACTGTTTCCAATAAAATAACCACAATCTCAGCACGCTTCTGCTCCTTCTTTGTTTCTTTGTTCCCAGCATTTACCCGAGCAGACAGTTCTGCACCGTGTGAACAGAAATGTAGATCAGGTTTAACCATCTTTTTTTTTTTTTTTTACTTCCAGAATTCTTTTCTTTATTATTTCTTTATGGTGGCTAAAGGTTTATATTTCAGTTTCACATTACGGATAATTTGCGGTATAAATGTCGGGGTTAAACAGTTTTCCTATGAAAGTCTTCTGTTGGAGTAATGCGGTCGTTGGTTTGAATACCGGAGAAGGCTGCGGTCTGAGCAACGCTTAAAATCTTGGCAATTATTAAAGGGATGGTTGCCAGAATAGAACTGTAGCCCTGAGGTGCTGTCATGTTAAAAATAAAACCCTAAATTAACAGGAAAGGCATGATTAATATAAGTTTTGTTTGGGTCTCAACTGTAGAGGGTTAACTATTGAACATGAATGTTTTCGCTTTGGAGCAAACTCAAGAACTTCAAGTGAACTGTGAAAACAATACAATGTTTAAAAAGGAAAATTTAACAGCTAAAAAAAGTCAGCTTTTTTTTTTTTTTACTATCAAATAATAAATATTCCATTTTATGACAAATTGGTTTCTTCAATATGTTCTTGCGATTTGAAATTGCAGCTTAAAAGGAAAATGTTAAAATATTGTCACTCATCTCAGGAAGTAGACTATCATGAAAACGTTTATTTCTTTTCAGTAATTCCATCCAAAAAGTGAAACTTTTATATTCATTCATTACACACAGATAACTTATTTTGATGATTATAACTGACAACTAATGAAAACCCCAAATTCAGCATCTCAGGAAATCAGAATATTACTTAAGACCAATACAAAAAGACACATTTGCAGGAATGTTGGCCAACTGAAAAGTATGAACATGAAAAGCTACTGGTATCATGTAGCTTTGGCACTGACTGAAGGTGCCAAGTCCTGCATCTCCATAAGGTTGGTCAGCAGCAGAGAGCATGAAGCGCT
Organism: Fundulus heteroclitus; assembly: GCF_011125445.2. Classification (NCBI taxonomy): domain Eukaryota; kingdom Metazoa; phylum Chordata; class Actinopteri; order Cyprinodontiformes; family Fundulidae; genus Fundulus; species Fundulus heteroclitus. Next base: position 7,949 of record NW_023397333.1, on the reverse strand, counting down.
CTAAACCTTCCTGGTAGATAGCTGCATTGACCTTTGACCTCAGAAAACACAGTGAACAAACACCAGCAGACATGACACCCCAAACCATCACTGACTGTGGAAACTTCACACTGGACCTCAAGCAACGTGGATTCTGTGCCTCTCCTCTCTTCCTCCAGACTCTGGGACCTTGATCTCCGGAGGAAATGCAAAATGTAATTTGATCAGAGAACATAACTTTGGACCACTCAGCAGCCTGCAGAACTAGACTGAGAGACCATTTAAAGGCCTTTGCAGGTGAGTTAATTAGCTTATTAGAATGTGGCACCAGGTGTCTTCAGTATTGGACCTTTTCACAATATTCAGATTTTCTGAGACGCTGAACTTGAGGTTTTTGTTAGTTGTAATCATCAAAATTAAAAGAAAGAAAAACACTTGAAATGTCAGTCTGTGTGTAATAAATGAATATAATACACAAAAATATACATTTCTAAATGGAATTACTGAAACAAATGAACTTTTTTATAATATTCTAAGTATAGGACCAGCACCTGTATATAGATTAATTTCCTATCGACTGTGTTTTCTGAGGTCAAAAGCAGCCGTCCACCAGGAAATTCATCCCTCTGCAGACGAGCTGTATGGAGAGGCTGATTTTATTTTCCAGCATGACTTTGTACCAGTCCATGCAGCCAAAGGTGCCAACGGCTGGTTTAGGGACCAGGGTGGTGCTGTGCTTGGCTGGTCATGAAACTCTCTTGACCTGAACCCAGAGAGGATCTGTGGCTTACTGTTCTTGTCCAGAGGAGGATGAGAGACGCCAGCCCCAACGATCCAGATGACCTGAGGGCAGCCATCAAACCAACCTGGGCAGAGCTACAGGCTGATGGACTCTATGCCACGGAGCGTTGATGCAGTAATTCATGCAAGACGAGCCCCAACCAAGTGCTGAGAGCATAGAGGTGGACAGACCTTTAAGAAGCCTGACATTTGTGCTTGAAACTACTGTTTTTGAGGAGCTGAGTTGCTTTAAGCCAATTTCCTGGTAAGTTTTTATTTTTTTAACTCCCTGCAACAAGGATGATCGGGATAATATATTTCTCTCCTGTACGAATCATGTCTTGTATGTAAGCCAGATCTACCACTTGGCATGTACCCTTAATTAAACTGGAACAGGTCTACGCCACGCATTGAACACGTTAAACAGTCTCCCTATCCTCAGCAGCAACCAGGGGGCGCCAATCCTCTATCAACTGTGTGTGTGTGTGTGTGTGTGTGTGTGTATATGTGTATATATATATATATATATAATTATTTTATTTTTTTCATCATCTAGCATGTCTAACCCTAGTGGGGTCGGAAGGAGTGCCGGTGCCTATCTCCAGCTGTCAATGGGTGAGAGGCGAGGTACACCCTGGAGATATATATATATATATATATATATATATATAATTTATTTTATTTTTTTTCATTATCTAGCATGTCTAACCCTAGTGGGGTCGGGAGGAGTGCTGGTGCCTATCTCCAGCTGTCAATGGGTGAGAGGCGGGGTACACCCTGGAGATATATATATATATATATATATATATATATATATATATATATATATATATATATATATATATATATATATATATATATGGGTTTTTGCACATTCTTTTCCTTGTGTCATTTGGTCCTCACATGCAGACTGGAGAGTTTGCACTGCTCCAGATTCCAGCCCTAATGTTAAACATGCAAATGTCTCCAGCGTCGTATCAGAGTCTGCTTCTGCCTGTTTCTTCTTGCATACTGGTGACAGATGTTTGGCTCCCCTTGAGCCAAGGGGGGGGGGGGGGGGGGCTTCATGTCTTGCTCGAACACTTTCCACACATTAAACTAGACATGACTGCGAGTCAGGTTGCTGTAGCACACAGTAAATTCAAGCTTCCTTTTTTTTTTTCTTTTGAGTTATTCAGGGTGACTCCAGCACCTCACGCAGAAATTATCAGCATCTGCGGAATCCGGATTGCCTGATTTGAGGTAATGCATTTCCTTGTTTCTCTTCCTTGATGTTTTCCAAGGCAGCTGCCTATTTTTGCTTCGAGCTAATTTGTTGGCATTGCTTCTGCATTTGATTGTTGTTTCAGATCTGATGGTATTCAGCTCTGCATATTTGCATATTAAGCGTTCGACACCTACATGAGCAATTATATAGATAAATGCATAAGACATTGTTTAAGGAACTACGAAACAGGCAATCGTATAAAGAATGTTCACAAAAATAAATGAAGCAAAGCAACTTTTTTCTAATTTTAGAGATTTTTTTGCTGTCTTTTAAACACAGCGAAAACAGCAAAAATGTATTACTTTTAGGTAATAAATAATAAATAATAAATTAGCATGCACAGAGCTAACTCATCCCACCAGCACACACCCCGCCCCCCCCCCTCTCTGATGCTGTTACTTTTATTGTCAAATTTTAAATGTGGTTTTATCCAAGCCTACACAGTACACAAGTCGATTTTGAATTATTTTTTTACATTATCAGGCTTTTTAAAATAAGTGTTAGTGTTTTGACGTCTTATTCATAATTACTGTCCTTTTGCTTTCAATTGCTTCCCCCCCCATGCTCAAACACCAGACGTTAGCACAAAAGCTCTTTTGAAAAATATTTTTATGTAAATACTTCAAATGCCCTAATATTACAACACTGTCCGTCATGTTGCAGACACTTAATTCACAGTTCCACGTGCATTTGGAAAAAAAAAATGCATAGACATATTTAAAAAAAGGGCATATTCATGCATAAAAATAAATCTCAGGATACCTGATACTGTTGTTGTTGTGTGTGTGTGTGTTTCTTGTAAATGTGAGATTGATCAAATCAAACAGAATCATATAATACAACATTATTAATTACAGGATAATAAATTATTAATTATACGGATCATCTAACTATTTTTACATGATCCTTATATATAACACACGAGGTCTTCCTTTGGTTTTGTTTCATATGAACAAAAAAATAAAATAAAATTCTGTACAACTTAATCTACACTCATGATTGACTCATGTAAAACAAAACAAAAAATGTGCTCAAATGCAAGGCCAGTCCTTCCAACGACACTCGCCAAAGTCCAAACTTCACATAACGCGCTCCGGATCCTGGTTCTTTAAACGCGGCGCTCCGGATCCTGGTTCCTTAAACGCGGTCCTGCCGGCGCTTTTTCTCTCAGAGCGTCAGCAGCTCTCCACATGTTGATGCAGCGGCACGCAGCTGAACAGTTCCCTGAGTCCAGACATGAAACCATGCCGCCTGGAGCAAGGTCTAAGAGGGAGAAAAAAAAAGCAAACAGAAGGAGATGTTTGTGTTTAGTTGCAAAAAATCACACTGTACCTATTACCAACAAGATAGCCAAGCGGGCAGTTAAAAAGGGGCAGCTATAAGGGAGAAACTTACAGCGGTGACTGGATGAGCCGGGCCGGTTTTGTTTCCAAATCGTTCGCCTTCTGCTGCTGCTGCTGCTGCTGCTGCTGCTGCTGGTGCTGCTTGCCGTTCGTACTCCTGTGTTCGTGTTTAATGATCTGGTCCCATATCTCCGTGTCGATCCACAGAGCCCCCGACACGGGCAGGTGGGCCTGGACGCAGGTGACCCAGCGGCACAGAGGGCACGAGACGGTGTAGAGGGGCCCCTTGTGAATGCTCATTTTCTCCAGGCAAGGGGCGCAGAAGGTGTGGTTGCAGTGAAGGACTCTGGGGACCCTCCTGGTGCGGGAGTACTCGTGGCAGCAGATGACACACTCCAGTTCCTCACCGGACACCATGTTGATCTCAGGAGGCAGCTAGCGACAGGTTCCTTTTCGGAAGACGGGAAGCCTGCGAGGAGAAAGGAGGAGGAGATGGTGTTACAGGTCGTGGTAAAAAAAATCACATGAGTGAGTAAATGTTTAGCACCGGAGCAATATTCGTATCCAGCTATGCAAGAGACCCAAACGTACTCACTTGTTGAAAGCGCTTGGACTGGCTCGCTGCTCTCTGCTCAGTGCGGTGTTCAAAGACGGTGACTAAGACTGCCTGCCTGGGCCGCTTTTAAATACAGAATCCTCCACCCTCCCCCTTTACCGCCTCCAGAGGCGATCACCTGACTTTTTCCAGGGAAGAGATGCCTGCCAAGAAGTAAACAAGCCTTCCAAGGAACTGCATCTTACCCATAAGGAAACCCTCAGCTGTTCAAGCAAAAAAATTGTTTAATTTTAGAAAGAAAAGAAGAAAAAGAAAAGCAGCGTATTAATAGACGTGTCACACACACACAGACTATTAGTAAATGTATAATTTTGTTTGTTTTTTTTTACAAACCTGCATGACAGGATATTCATTTGCATATTCCGCAGTCGCATAGGATTGCCTGAAGCAGTTTTTACATAATGATTTAATTTATTTATAGAGGCCCAAACTGCTTTATCAACCAACCTGCCGTGTTTTGGCATCATTGTTCTGGTTCAGAACCCAACTGCTCTGGAGCTTAAGATGAAGAACCCATGACTGGACTTCAGGATTGTGCGGTATACGGCAGAATTCGTGGTTTCCAACAATTACGGCAAATCGTCCTTAAACCGCAAAGCGTCGCAGTTCACTATTTGCAGCAGCGTATGTGTTTAGCCATCCTGGACGTAAAGATGGATGTCAGCATCAACGACGATGTTAACTTGTGTTTCTTACTCCTTTAAATTTAAAGAGCGTGATGATGTGAAGACGTGCCAGTAGATTTCTCATTTTGATGTTTGTTTTTTTTACTTGTGCCTTGGTTAAACAGATAAGAGGATGGAGCCCTTATGTAATATTACTGCATTTCATTTAAGTTGAAATATTTGTCATGACTTGACTTAACATGACATGACATGCCATAAGCCCAGGCCCGGACCAGAAAGTAGGCTTGTGGTTTAGGTTCACCGCGATGTCTATAAAGAGACGCTATACAGATATACGATAAGTTACGACTGAAAGGTGTGTGTATATATGTGAGGGAATCTTCCGGGTCTGAGATCATCAGTAGAAATCAGAAGACTCAAGTTCTTTAAGGAGCTTGTGGGTGAATCACACAGAAACCAGGTAATATAATTTAAAGAAGAATATATTAAATAACCAAAGAGTGGAAAATAAACACAAACAAAAGAGGCATAAATAAATTCCAGAGTTACTTTCTATTATTTCTGGAAATACAGCTCAGTTTGTCTTTAAACCTTAATTTAGATCAAATGTCTTTCAGTCTCTTTTAAAATGAGGGAAATAAAAAAATAAAAAACACAAGGGCTCACAAAAGAGAAACAATGGGGGGGCTGAAACACAATCCTCCCAGTTCCCCGGGTTCTGCAGATGAAGAAACCTGACCGCTGAGTCAGATTATTGATCTCTTTTTTTTTTTTTTTCCTTTTCTTCAGAGATTTAGTTTTGCTTTTGGAGAGCTTGTTTAGGCAGGTGTAAAACTGACAGCAGGAAATCTACCGGATGAGGCAGAGCTTATTAATGCACCGACTGGGGGAGTGAATCACTCCTGTTCCTTCAAGTCATGTGGGGTATAAATTGCCGAGCATCGAAACACATTAAACCAGAGGTCTTCCATCTTGGGGGTCGTGATGTACTGCAGGGGTGCCTCACCCTCACTCGTGCACCTCTTTTCAGTTCTGCCCACAAACTTTCTATAATATACAAACCCTGACTTCCTTTAAATCAAGGTTAGAAACCTATTTTTTTGAATTTTTATATGCCTTTCACTGTTTTATTTAAACTGAAGCATAATTGGTTTAGCCGTGTAATCCAGCTTTTCTCTATCTGCCTTTATTTTGCCTTTATTGTGCTTTTTTTTTTTTTTCCTGTTCTTGTGCCCTGCACGTGTACAGCACTTTGAATCACCCTGTCACCCAAACGCACCTCACAAATAAACTTGCCTTGTCTTAACGCGGCTCTCGGCTGCTGTACTGTTCCCTGCCCATCGCCCTACTGGGACGGTGTCCAGATTAAACAGATAAAAAAAAAAAAAAAAACGGGCAAGTAATAATAAAAACAACGGTAAGGTCCAAAGAAGCAAGTCAAAGGGATTAAATCATGAAAATATTTGAATTTTTTTTTTATTTAACATGATAAAATCAGATGTAGTTTATAGAACATGATATCAAAGTTAATTCTTGATTTGATTTGTGATTTATTCATTTATCAGGCTTTACAGGAAACCAGCCTGGAGGGGGAGGGTTATCTTGGGATGAATGAGTCAATTCTTTCTGTCTAAATCTGTGGAGTCCTTTTTTTTTTTTTTTTTTTTTTTTTTTTTGCCATGTGGGCCAGAGCTCGTAGTTTTAAAGCAAATGTCTAAATTAGAAAAAGCACAAATCATTGTATCGTCATTTTTCTGTACCTGCTTGATCAACAATAAACTAAACAGGATATTTGTAATGAAACGAACAGTGTGGTCTGATTCTTGTGGAAACAGGGATCTTTGATATGGAATAGAAAAAGGGGTCTGGCACGTTTTCCTGCGTGCGTTTCTCTTTGTTTGGACCTTGATATTGAATATTGCCGCCGTGCTGCTCAGCAGAAAAGATAAAAGTTAAACGTTTCCGTTTCTCTGTGCTTCCACATTAACCCAGGGATTGACTGCAGGGCTCTCGCTGGATTCTGACAAAGTATCGAGCCCTTAAAGTAAAAGGTCAGAGATGCATTTCCTTTCCAACATTACAATTGTACTATACTATATTTTACATAAAATGCCTGGAAAATCCGGGCCTTTGTTGTAAAAGAGGATCACTGTAAATAACGTGGGCCTGACCCAAACAAGGGAGTTCAACTTGACTATAATAAACACTACGCTGATAAGAGACTTTGAACAAATTCCAGCGTGGCTCCCGTTGCTTTTTCTGTTCAGTCAGATGGACTTTATCCTGGAGGAATACAACCCGGACAGCTGCAAGGGCCCCGGCCTTGTATGTCGGAGGCCCTGACCCATGAAGGATGGATCTTTTTCAATTGATCGACTTCCCTCCGTATTCCCCATTTGCTATTTCCTCCATTAGGAAACATCCAAATCCACCGGTATACACGTGATGCACTGCTGCTAAGGGCATAAACAGACTGGAGGACTCAACCTTGTGACCAGTCTGCTTGTCACAATGCACCTCGCCGCTCATGTTGTAATAAAAAAAAAAAAAAAACATCATTTGGATCACGTTTCAGTCGCTGTGGGGCTGCCTGGGCTCTTTGCCAGGCTGTCCTGTCTGCTCATTCCACTCCGTTCTGGTTCTCTTCACAAATCATGTCAATAATTGTTGTTGTTTTTTTGCTTTGAAAACCAGATGTTGAGATCACAGCTAGGTGTTGAAAGGGTTTTCTGCAGCTGCGCAGAATATAAGGAAACCCCACAGATAAACAAAAGTGAAGTAAGTCTGCTTAGAGTGCGCCTGTCATGATGTCTCCAAGTCACATGTGCCCTGCATGTTTGTACTGAAGGGAATGCACATTTGCTTATATTACTGTCGAAACCTCAGTTTGTTTTTTTTTGTTTGTTTTTTTAATTCTCATTGAACAAAAAAAAAGAAACCGTCAATGCGAAGCATGGCTGCAGTATAGTACCGATCAAAAACAATGACTTTTCCAAAACAACCGGATTGCATCAGTTTGTTTTTTTTTAACCACGTGATTTCCTGCATAATCTTATTGGCAAATTGGTCTGTTGCTCTTCTATGAATCTTTTGCCGTTAGAAAAGAATGTGTTTTTCTTCTGCTCTTAAAAGATGGGTGCAAAGGAATGTTTCGCAAGGTTTCAGAAGCTTTCATAAGTAGGCCAAAGGCCAGCATAAGACAGTAACAGCGGTGGAAAAACGTTGATGACCTGGATCCCGATCTTTGACGCAAAAAAACAGAAGCCGCAAGTGCCAAGCTCTGATGAGAAATTATCATCAGCTAGATATTAGATAAGCTTATTTATATAAAATCACAA